>NC_134838.1:29787699-30097699 GCF_965363235.1 Mytilus galloprovincialis
TAACTTTTCTGTAAGGGCTAGATTTTTTCTCATGTTGACCTCAGCTAGCCAGTTGCATTTCCACCTAGGGCGGACAAAAGTTTTGCCGTACAACATATTTTTATTAATTTTTCTTAAAGGGTGGGGTAGGGTGTCCGACCCCAACTTTGGACCTAGTTTAAATAAAAAACTAAGCCGAAAAATACCCTGGATTTTTTCTCATGTAGATCTCAGCTACCCAGCTTCCCTTTGCACCTAGTGCAGACAAATGTATCGACGTAGAACATTTTGTTTTATTAGCTTTTCTGTAAGGTTGGGATTGTGTGTCCGACCGCGACTTTGGACCTACTTAAGCCGAAAAATACCCGGAATTTTTTTATCAAGGAGACCTCAGCTACCCAGATTCCGTTTGCACCTAGTGCAGACACAAGTTTGTCCGTACAACATTATAAATCAACTTTTTAGTAGGGTTGGGTAGGATGTCCGACCGCAACTTTGGATCTAAAAAAAATTAAGCAGAACAACACCCGGGATTTTTTATCAAGTAGACATCAGCTACTAAGCTTCCCTTTGCATCTAATGCGGACAAAAGTATTGCTGTTGACCATTTTTTATTATCTTTTCTGTAACGGTCGGGTAGGGTATCTGACCCCAACTGTGGACCTACTTAAAAACAAAACTAAGCCGAACAACACCCTGGATTTTTTCTCAAGTAGTCCTCAGCTACCCAGCTTCCCTTTGCACCTAGTGAAGACACAATTCATGCTGATGATTTTTTTTTATTAACTTTTCTGTAAGGGTGGGGTAGGGTGTCCGATCCAAACTGTGGACCTTCTTAAAAAAAATCTAAGAAGAACAACACCCTGGATTTTTTCTCATGCTAATCTCAGCTATCCAGCTCAATTTCCACCTAGTGCGGACAAAAGTTTTTCTGTAAAACATATTTTTATTAACTTTTCTTAAAGGGTGGGGTAGGATGTACGACCCCAACTTTGGACCTCTTTAAAAAAGAAACTAAGCCGAAGAACACCCTGGATTTTGTCTGAAGTATATCTCAGCAACCCAGCTTCCCTTTGCACCAAGTGCAGACAGATGTTATGCCGTAGAACATATTTTATTAACTTTTCTGTGAGAGTAGGGTAGGATGTCCGACTCCAACTTTGGACCTTCTTTAACAAAAAACTAATCCGAAGAACACCCTGGATTTGTTCTCAAGAAGACATAAGCTACCCATCTTCTCTTTGCAAATAGTGCGGACAAAGGTATTGCCGTAGAAAATTTTGTATTGACTTTTCTGTTAGTTTGGTAAATGGGTGTCCGACCTCAACTTTGGACTTACTTGAAAACAGCAAACCCTAACAACACCCTGGATTTTTTTATCAAGTAGACATCAGCAACCAAGCTTCCCTTTGCACCTAGTGCGGACAAAAGCATTGCCGTAGAATTTTTTTTTTTAATTTTTCTGTAAGGGTTGAATAAGATGTCCGACCCTAACTTTGGACCTAGTTAAAAAACAAAATTAAGCCGAACAGATCCCTGGATTTTTTATCAAGTAGACATCAGCTACCCAGCTTCCCTTTGTACCTAGTGCAGACAAAAGTCTTGCCGGAGAACATTTTTTATTATGTTTTCAGTAAGAGTAGGGTAAGATGTCTGATTACAACTTCGGACCTACTTAAAAAAACGAAGCCGAACAGCACCCTGGATTTTTTCTCAAGTAGGCCTCAGTTACCCGGCTTTCATTTGCACGTAGTGCGGATAAAAGGATTGCCGTAGAACATTTTGTTCTTAACTTTTCTGTAAGCATGGAAAGGGTGGAGTAGAGTGTCCGACCCAAATTTGGACCTACTTTAAAAAAAAAAATAAGCTGATGAACAAACTTGATTTTTTTCTGATATAGACCTTAGCTACCCAGCTTCCCTTTGCACTTAGTGCAGACACAAGTTTAGCCGCAGAACATTTTTCATTAACTTTTCTGAAAGGGTGGGGTATGGTGTCCGACCCCAACTTCGGACCTACTTTGAATAAAACTAAGCCAAACAACACCCTGGATTTTTTATGAAGTAGACCTCAGCTACCCAGCTTCCCTTTGGACCTAGAGCGGACAACCGTATTGCCGTAGAAATATTTTTATTAATTGTTCACTAAGGGTAGGGTAGGATGTCCGAACCCAACTTTGGACCTACTTTATAAGAAAACTAAGTCGAAAAACACCCTGGATTTTTTCTCAAGTAGACATAAGCTACCCATCTTCCCTTTGCAACTAGTGTGGACAAAGGTATTACCGTAAAACATTTTTGTATTGACTTTTCTGTAAGGTTGGTAAAAGGGTGTCCGACCCCAACTTTGGACCTATCTAAAAAAAAATTAAGCCAAACAACACCCTGGTTTTTTTTTATCAAGTAGACATCAGCAACCCAGCTTCCCTTCGCACCTAGTACGGACAAAAGAACTTTTTGTTTTTAATTTTTCTATAAGGGTGGGATAGGATGTCCGACCCGTACTTTGGACCTAGTTAAAAAACAAAATTAAGCCGAACAACACCCTGGATTTTTTATAAAGTAGATATCAGCTACCCAGCTTCCCTTTGCACCTAGTGCGGACAAAAGTTTTGCCGTAAAACATTATCAATGAACCTTTTAATAATGGTTGGGTAGGGTGTCCGACCCCAACTTTGGCCCTAGTTAAAAAACAAAATTAAGCCGAACAAAACCCTGGATTTTTAATCAAGTAGACATCAGCTACTCAGCTTCCCTTTGCACCTTGTGCGGATAAAAGAATTGCAGTAGAACATTTTTTATTAACTTTTCTGTAAGGGTGGGATAAGGTGTCCGACACCAACTGTGGACATACTTAAAAGCAAAACTAAGCCGAAAAACACCCTAGATTTTTTATGAAGTAGAGATCAGCTACCCAGCTTCCCTTTGCACCTAGTGCGGACAACCGTATTGCAGTAGTAATAATTTTATTAACTGTTCACTAAGGGTTGGGTAGGATGTCAGACCCCAACTTTGGACCTACTTTATAAAAAAAACTGAGTCGAAAAACACCCTCGATTTTTTCTCAAGTAGACATAAGCTACCCATCGTCCCGTTGCACCTAGCGCGGACAAAGGTATTGCCGTAGAACATTTTGTATTGACTTTTTTGTAAGGCTGGTGAAAGGGTGTCCGACCCCAAATTTGGACCTAGTTAAAAAAAGAATAAAGCCAAACAACAAAATGGATTTTTTATCAAGTAGACATCAGCAACCCAGCTTCCCTTTGAACCTAATGCTGACAAAAGCATTGCCGGAGAACATTTTTTTTAAGTTTTCTGTAAGGGTGGGATAGGATGTCCGACCCTTACTTTGGACCTAGTTAAAAAAACATAATTAAGCCGAACAACACCCTGGATTTTTTATCAAGTAGACATCAGCTACCAAGATTCCATTTGCACCTAGTGCGGACAACAGTTTTGCCGTAGAACATTATTAATAAACTTTTTAGTAATGGTTGGATAGGGTGTCCGACCCAAATTTTGGACCTAGTTAAAAAACAAAATTAAGCCGAAAAACACCCCGGATTTTTTATCAAGTAGACCTCAGCTTCCCAGCTTCCCTTTGCACCAATTGCGGACAAAAGTATTGCCGTTCAACATGTTTTATTAACTTTTCTGTAAGGGTGGGATAAGGTGTCCGACCCCAACTGTGGACCTACTTAAAAACAAAACCAAGCCGAAAAACACCCTGGATTTTTTATCAAGTAGACCTGAGCTACCCAGCTTCCCTTGGCACCTACTGCGGACAAAATTATTGCCGTAGAACATTTTTTATTAACTTTTCGGTGTCGGACTTCAACGGTGGACCTACTTAAAAACAAAACTAAGCCGAAAAACATTCTGGATTTTTATCAAGTAGTCATAAGCTACCCATCTTCCCTTTGCAACTAGCGCGGACAAAGGTATTGCCGTAGAACATTTTGTATTGACTTTTCTGTAAGGGTGGTAAAAGGGTGTCCGACCCCAAATTTGGACCTAGTTAAAAAAAGAATAAAGCCAAACAACACCCTGGATTTTTTATCAAGTAGACATCAGCAACCCAGCTTCCCTTTGAACCTAATGCGGACAAAAGCATTGCCGGAGAACATTTTTTTAAAGTTTTCTGTAAGGGTGGGATAGGATGTCCGACCCTTACTTTGGACCTAGTTAAAAAACAAAACTAAGCCGAAAAACATTCTGGATTTTTATCAAGTAGACCTCAGCTACCCAGCTTTCCTTTGCACCTAGTGCAGACAAAGTTTTGCAGTACAACTTTATAAATAAACTTTTTAGTAAGGTGTGGGTAGGGTGTCTGACCCCAACTTTGGAGCTAGTTTAAAAAACAAAATTAAGCCGAACAACACCCTGGATTTTTTATCAAGTAGACAACAGCAATCCAGCTTCCTTTTGCTCCTAAATGGGACAAAAGCATTGCCTTAGAATTTTTTTTTTATTAACTTTTCTGTAATGTAGGGATAGGATGTCCGACCCCAACTTTGGACCTACATGAAAAAAAAAACTAAGCCGAACATCACCCTGGATTTTTTTGCAAGTAGACCTTAGCTACCCAGCTTCCCTTTGCACCTAGTGCAGACAAAAGTATTGCCTAAGAACATTTTTTATAAACTTTTCTGTAAGTGTGGGGTAGGGTGTCCGACCCCAACAGTGGACCTACTTAAAAACAAAACTAAGTTGAAAAACACCCTGGATTTTTTTCTCAAGTAGACATATCTACCCAGCTTCGCTTTGCACCTAGTGCAGACAAAATAATTGCCGTTGAACATTTTTTATTAACTTTTCTGTAAGGGTGGGTTAGGGTGTCCGATCCCAACTGTGGACCTACTAAAAACAAAACTAAACCGAACAACACCCTGGATTTTTTATCATGTTGACCTCAGCTAACCAGCTCCATTTCCACCTAGTGCGGACAAAAGTATTGCCGTACAGCATATTTTTATTAACTTTTCTTAAAGGTTGGGTTGGGGTGTCCGACCCCAACTGTGGACCTACTTAAAAACAGAACTAAGCCGAAAACACCCTTGATTTTTTATCAAGTAGACCTCAGCTACCCAGCTTCCCTTTGCACCTAGTGCAGACACAAATTTTGCCGTACAACATTATTAATAAACTTTTTATTGAGGGTTGGGTAGGGTGTCCGACCCAAACTTTAGACCTAGTTAAAAAAAAAATTAAGCCGAACAACACCCTGGATTTTTTTATCAAGTACACATCAGCAACCCATCTTCCCTTTGAACATAGTGCAGACAAAAGTATTGCCGTAGAACATTTTTTTATTAACTTTTCTATAAGGGTGTGATAGGATGTTCGACCTCAACTTTGGACCTACATAAAAAAAAAAATAACCCCAACAACACCCTGTATTTGTTCTCAAGTAAAATTCAGCTACCCAGCTTCCCTTTGCACCAAGTGCAGACACAAGTTTTGCCGTAGAACATTTTTAATAAACTTTTCAGTAAAGATTTGGTTGGGTGTGCGACCCCAACTTTGGGCTTAGTTAAAAAAAAAAAAGAAGCCGAACCACACCCTCGATTTTTTATCAAGTAGACATCAGCTACTAAGCTTCCCTTTTCACCTTATTCGGACGAAAGGATTGCCGTAGAACATTTTTTATTAACTTATCTGTACTGGTGGGTAGGGTGTCCGACCCGAACTTTGGACCTACTGTAAAAGAAAAAAACTAAGCCGAACAACACCCTAGATTTTCTATCATGTTGACCTCAGCTACCCAGCTCCGTTTCCACCTAGTGCGGACAAAAGTAGTTAAACTGATTTGAACTATGATTCCATTGAACACAAAACGTATTTCCGTCTTTAATTTCCACTTAATTACCAGATAGTAATTTGAAATAAACGGTATTTTATTTTTAGCCACAAATATCTATTAGCGAGAGAGTCGTCATGAAGCTCAATCGAAATCACTTCATGTAACGTACTAAACAAATTAACATATATATCGGTGATTTGTTCATTTGCCTTTGATGTGTACTCTCTGATAATGTCAATATCAGTGGACTGGTCGTAATATAGAAATTATTTGGTCAGTTCGCAATTGACATGAACGTTTGCACGGATCTACATAACTTTGATATACAAAATTGCTTTGGATATTTTTCGCACGTTTTTTTGTTGGTGAATGAAACACGTGAAGAAATAGCCTTTTTGACCGATTGGTGTGAAGTTAAAAATTGAACAAAAAATGTTTGAAAACCCGGATAAACTTATAAAAAAGTTTGGGTTATCTGCACAATTATTGATAGGTATCGTTGCTATGCACAATTACGTATAACCAACATATTGTCCATGCTATGCTATAATTCGGAGTTTAGTATGGCGTCCATTATCACTAAACTAGTATAGATATTTGTTTAGGGGCCAGCTGAAGGACGCCTCCGGGTGCGGGAGTTTCTCGCTGCATTGCAGACCTATTGGTGACTTTCTGTTTTTGTCTGTTCTATTGTCGGGTTGTGGTCACTTTGACACATTCCCCATTCTCAATTTTATTTTATTTTTCTCAGACAGACCTCAGCAACCTAGCTTCTCTCTGCACATAGTAAGACAAAAGTGTTGCCGTAGATCATTTTTTTTTGTAACATGTGGGAACGATATCCGGTCCCAACTTTAGACAAAATAAGCCGTAAAACACCTTTGATTTTATTCAAGTAGAATTTTAGCTACCTAGATTTATTTTCAACCTAGTAGGGACAAAAAAATTGCTATAGAATATTATTGCATTTATCAAGTATACCTCAAGTACCCAGCTTCCCTTTACACCTGTTGCGGACAAAAGTATTGCCGAAGAATATTTATTTATTATCCTTTTTGTAATGTGCACCTTGTGCTGTTGAAAGTATGGCAGTTTAACATTTTAGTTTAACACTTTTCTGTAAGAATTGGAAATGGTGTCCAACCCCAACTTTGGACCTACTTAAAAAAAAATAAACAGAACAACACCCCGGATTTTTATTTTCAGGTAGACCACAGCTACCCAGCCTCTCTTCGCATTTAATCAGACAAAATGATTGCCGTAGAACAATTTTTTATTAATTTTTCTGTAAAAGATGTCCGACCCCAACTTTTGACCTACTTAAAAACCGAAAACCACCCTGGATGTTTTCCATTTAGACCTCAGTTACCCTGGTTCCCTTTACACCTAGTGCAGGCATTGCAGAAGAACATGTTTTTATAAACTGTTGTGTAAAGGTGGAGAAGGGTGTCCAACCCCAACTTCGGACTTCTTTCCAAAAAAACTAAGCCGAACAACACCCTATATTTTTTTTTCAAGTACATCTCATCTACTCAGCTTCCCTTTGGGTCTCATGCAGACAATAGTATTGCCAAAGAACAATTCATTTATTTTTTTTCTATAAGAGTTGGGAACGATATGCGATCCCAACTTTGGACTACTTAAAACAAAAGTAAGCCGAAAAACACCTTGCATTTGTTTTCTCAAGTAGACCTCAGTTACCCAGCTTCCCTTTACTACTAGTGCGGACACAAGTATTGCCGAAGAACGTTTTTCTATTAACTTTTCTGTAAGGGTGGGGTAGAGTGTCTGTCCCCAACTTTGGACTACTTAGAAAAAAAACCGATAAGACGAACACACCATGGATTTTAACTCAAGTTGACCTCAGTTACCCAGCTTCCCTTTACACCTATTGCGGACAAAAGGTTTGCCGTATAACATTTTATATGTACTTTTCTATGAGAGTTTGGAAGGGGTCCGAATCCAACTTTGGACTTACTTAAAAAAAAAATGTTCTCCAGTAAACCACAGCTACCGAGCGTCCCTTTGCACTTAATGTGGACAAAAGTATTGCCGTAGATCATTTTTTATTAACTTTTTTGTAAGGGTGGGGCAGGGTGTCCGACACAAACTTTGGACCTACTTAAAAACAAAAACAAATGAGCACAAAGACACCCTGTTTTTTTCAAGTAATCATAAGCTACACAGCTTCCCTTTGCACCTACTGCTGACAAAATATTTGCCATAGAACATTTGTTATTAACTTTGTCTTTGAAAAATTAAAAAAACTAAACTTAGCCGAAGAACACGCTGTGTTTTTGTTTCCAGTTGACCACAGCTTCCAAGCTTCTCTTTTCCCCTAGTGCGGACAACAGTATTGCTGTAGAACATTTTCTAATTACTTTTCTATAAGGTAAAAGGGTAGGGTGTCCAACCATAACTTTTGACCTACTCAAAGAATAATAAAAAACTAAGCCTGGATTTTAACTCAAGTAGACCTCAGCTACCCAGCTTCCCGTTGCGCCTATTGCAGACAAAATTATTGACGTAGAACAGTTTTGATGAACTTGTCTGTAAGATAGTAAAGAATACTGTCCGAGTCAATCGTTGGGCCTACTTTAAAAAAAATAATCTAAGCCGAAAAACACACTATGCTCTTTCTCAAGTACACTACAGCTACCTAACTTTCCTTTACACTTAGTGCGGACCAAAGTATTGACGTAGAACATGTTTTATTAGCTTTTCTGTAAGGTAGTGAAGTAGACTGTCCGAGTCAATCTTTGGACCTTCTTTCAAAAAAAATAAACTAAGCCGAAGAACACCTTGTGTTCTTTCTCAAGTACACCACAGCTACCTAGCTTTCCTTTGCGCCTAGTGCAGACAAAAGTATTGAAGAAGAACATGTGTTATTAACTTTTCTGTAAGGTAGTGAAGTAGACTGTCCGACTCAATCTTTGGACCTATTTAAAAAGAAAATAAACTAGGCCGACAAAAACCCTGTGTTCTTTCTCAAGTACACCACAGCTACCTAGCTTTCCTTTGCGCCTAGTGGGGACAAAAGTATTGACGTAGAGCATTTTAACAACTATAGGTCACCGTAAGGCCTTCAACAATGAGGAAAGCCCATACTGTATAGTCAGCTATAATAGGCCCCGATAAGACAATGTAAAACAATTCAAACGAGAAAACTTACGGCCTTATTTATGTAAAAAAATCTCTATTAATTTTCCTGTCAGGTGATGGGATAGGGTGTCCGACCCCAACTTCGGACCTACTGAAAGAAAATAAAAAGCCGAAGAACAGCCTGTATTTCTTCTCAAGAAAACCACAGCTACCCAGTTTCCCTTTGCGCCTATTGCGGACACAATTATTGACGTAAAACATTCTGTATTAACTTTTTTGGTAAGGTAATGGGGTAGGGTGTCCGACCCTAACTTTGGCCTTACTTAAAAAAAATTAAACTCAGCCTAATTACAACCTGTGTTTTTTCTCAAGTCCACCACAGCTTCCTAGCTTCCCTTTGCGCCTAGTGCGGACACAAGTATTGACGTAGAACATTTTTTATTAACTTTCTGTAAGGTAGTGAAGTAGACTGCCCGACTCAATCTGTGGACCTACTTTAAATAAAATAAACTAAGCCGAAGAACACCGTATATTTTTTGTCAAGTAGACCAAAGCTATCCAGCTATCGTTTGCGCCTAGGGCGGACAAAAGTATTGACATAGAACATGTTTTATTAACTTTTCTGTAAGGTCTTTTGACCTACTTAAACAAAATTAAACTAAACAGCAGAACACCCTGTGTTCTTTCACATGTAGACCACAGCTAACCAGCTTCCCTTTGCGCCTGAAGCGGACAAAAATATTGACGTAGAATATTCTTTATTAATTTTTCTGTAAGGTTGTGGAGTAGGGTGTCCGATCCGAACTGTGGACCTAATTTCAAAAAAATAAACTAAGCCGAAAAATACCCTGTGTTTTTTCTCAAGTAGACCACAGCCACCCAACTACCCTGTGCGCCTAGTGCGGACAAAAGTATTGACGTAGAACATGTTTGATTAAATTTTCTGTATGGTAGTGAAGTAGACTGTCCGACTCAATCTATGGACCTACTTTAAATAAAATAAACTAAGCCGAAGAACACCGTGTGTTTTTTGTCATGTAGACCACATCTATTCAGCTATCCTTTGCGGCTAGTGCGGACAAAAGTATTGACGTAGAACATGTTTGATTAAATTTTCTGTAAGGTAGTGAAGTAGACTGTCCGACTCAATCTGTGGACCTACTTTTAAAAAAATAAACTAAGCCGAAGAACACTGTGTGTTTTTTGTCATGTAGACAGCATCTATTCAGCTATCCTTTGTGGCTAGTGCGGACAAAAGTATTGACGTAGAACATGTGTTATTAACTTTTCTGTAAGGTAGTGAAGTAGACTGTCCGATTCAATCGTTGACCTTAATAGCTTAATATTTTACAAAACAGGAAATTTACACTTAGACATTGTAAGAAGGGAATATTTGGAGAATAATTACATCACTTGTATTTGTCCTATTCTGGTCTGTTCATCACAAGTTAGGGATAACAATGAGAAAGTAAATTCTGATCGATTGGAGAGTAACCATATCGAGGCTGCTCGAATAGTTACGGGATCAACAAATAACGATAGTGGGAACAGTATCTGCAATGAGGCGTAATTTGAAAAAAAATTAACGGAAGATGGGAGGTTAAAACACTAGCTTTTTTATAAGATTAAATAACCAAGCTCCAGATTATTTGGTTCCGAATTTTGTATCAGATATTAATTATAATAATTTGAGTAACAATCAGAATACCACAATTCCCGTAAACCATTCATCAACTACTCCAGTCTTTTTCATCATCCATTACATTGTGGAATCATTTGGACAGAAGTGTTAGACCTATTGCTTAATTGTTTTGTTTAAACGAAAGTTGCATAAACTATATTATAGAAACAATATCTCCGAGATTTTTTTTCGAGGAAGACCATTTGCGTTTTTTACAACAGATGAAGCGTTCTGCATTCTGACTTTAACAAATCAAATTTGATACAAAGTATTAATTGTTCCTGTGGTTCAATCAATGAAAATATCGACCACTATTTAATTTATTGTATTAATTTCTCATCATCTAGAAATCTATTGTCAAATAAAATTACAAGTGTTTTTAATGTTGATATTACAATCGATTTACCATTTTTTCGGGGTGATGCGTTGAGTACTGAAGAAAATTATGTAAAGTGTCTGTCTTTTCAAAAGTATATAAAAATACCGAAAGTTTTTCTGTGCGTTGATAACGGAAATTCCCTGTAAACAATATATGCGATTAAAATATTTCTATATAAGGGCTATAACCGAATGATATTGAAGCATAATTACTATCATATTATGTTACCAATAACAATTCATTGATTGTTAATGGAAGAATACGAATTAATTTATAGTCACCGCTGTTTCGTGTATATCCTTTCCAAGAAAAACGTGTATATTACATGAAGAATTATGAGTATGAACAAGCTATATCTCCACAAGATTAGATTGCGCATCTAAAAATTACACACTGGAAAATCGGCGGGCTTATTTTTATTTATATTGTAAATAAAATGCACTTGATAAAAATCCATTGATTAGTTTGAACAGTCTCATTTAAGCTTCATGTCGTTATGTTTTGCTATTTTCTTCGTATAGAATATATAATGCGTTAATTTATAGATGTGTATTTTTCTTATTGCTTCGGAAAAGACGTTACTAAGTTGTAAAACGTACGGCTGATCACTTTGTCAATTTTAACCATAACTATATGTCACATCAATGAAATATTATTATAGATTATATTTTAAAGAGAATATTCGGGATTTAGTCTTTTTTTTTTCAATTTGAGAAAAAAAGAAATATTATCCATTAATAAGGTTACTTGATAACATTTACAGTCTATCCATGGATAACGATCATGTCCGTTTTGTAATGTTGAATGCTGATTAACAGGATGACAAAGTAGAAAAGTGTTTTCTTTTCTCGACAACGACATCGTGTCATACAGTGCAAAACTAAAAAGTGCAAAGGGGGTTTGTCTTCATACTGTCATTATGTCATTCAAATGTATCATGTTACACAGGTAATACTGGTCGTTATTGAAGTAAAACAAAATCTATTAAATGAAGTCCTAGCATGTTGGATTTAAACCTTTGCAGTAAGTTTATTGATTTGTATTATGATTTCTTAAATGGTTAATTGTAGAAATTCTTGATTAATTTGTTTTGAAATTTGAAGAACAGTTCTGTAATATTCTTCCAAATATTTGCCAAAGGTTACATTTGATTAAAATATGAACTGTATTATATTGAACGTTATTTCTCCCTTTTTTAAAAAGCTTTTATCACTGATGTTCCAAAATGAACCTGGATTTCTTATCAAGTAGACCTAGGTTACCTGGCTTCCCTTTGTATCTAGTGCGGACAAAAGTATTGCCGTAGAACATTTTTCATTAACTTTTATGTAAGGGTGGAGTAGGGTGTCCGACCCCAACTTTGAACCTACTTTGAATAAAACTAAGCCGAACAAGACCCTGGATTTTTCTCAAGTAGACCTCAGCTATCAAGCTTCCCTTTGCATCTAGTACTGACAAAAATATTGCCGAAGAACATTTCTTATTAACTTTTCTGAAAGGGTGGGATAGGATGTCCGACCCCAACTTTGGAACTACTTTGAATAAAACCAAGCCGAACAACATCCTGGATTTTTTTCTCAAGTATACCTGAGCTACTTAGCTTCCCTTTGCACGTAGTGCAGACACAAGTATTGCCGTAGAACATTTTTAATTAACTTTTCTGAGTCAGACCCCAACTGTGAACCAACTTAAAAACATAACTAAGCCGAACAACACCTTGGATTTTTTCTCAAGTAGACCTTAGCTGCTTTGCTTACCTTTGTAACTAGTGCAGACAAAAGCATTGCCGTAGAACATTTTTAATAAACTTTTCTGTAAGAGTGGGCTAGGGGTCCAACCCCAACTGTTGACCTACTTAAAAACAAAACTAAGCCAAACAACATCCTGGATTTTTCTCAAGTAGACCTTAGCTATCAAGCTTCCATTTGCACCTAGTGCGGACAAAAGTATTGCCGTAGAACATTTGTTATTAACTGTTCACTAAGGGTTGGGTAGAATGTCAGACCTCAACTTTGGACCTACTTTAGAAAAATAAAACTAAACCGAAGAACACCCTGGATTTGTTCTCAAGTAGACATAAGCTACCCTTTTTCCCTTTGCAACTAATGCAGACAAAGGTATTGCCGTAGAACATTTTTTTTATAAACTTTTCTGTGAGTTGGGGTAGGGTGTCGGACCCTAAGTTTAGACCTACTTTAAAGAAAAAACTAACCCGAAGAACACCCTGGATTTTTTCTCAAGTAGACTTCAGCTACAAAGCTTCCTTTTACACATATAGGTGCAGACAAAAGTATTGCTTTAGAACATTTTTTATTATCTTTTCTGTAAGGATGGGGTAGGGTGTCCGACCCCAACTGTGGACCTACTTAAAAACAAAACTAAGCCGCACAACACCCTTGATTTTTCTCATGTTGACCTCAGCTAGCCTGCTTCGCTTTGCATCTAGTACAGACACAATTTATGCGTAAAACATTTGTTCTTAACTTTTCTGTAAGGGTGGGGTAGGGTGTCAGACCCCAACTGTGAACCTACTTAAAAAGAAAACTAAGCCGAAAAACACCCTGGATTTTTTCTCATGTTGAACTCAGCTATCCAGCTCCATTTCCACCTAGTGCAGACAGCCATTTTGACGTACAACATATTTTTATTGACTGTTCTGTAAGGGTGGGGTAGGGTTTCCGACGACAACTTTGGACCTACTTAAAAACAAAACTAAGCCGAACAACACCCTGGATTTTTTTCTCAAGTATACCTGAGCTATTTAGCGCCCCTTTGCACGTCGTGCAGACACAAGTATTGCCGTAGAACATTTTTAATTAACTTTTCTGAGTCAGACCCCAACTGTGGACCAACTTAAAAACATAACTAAGCCGAACAACACCTTGGATTTTTTCTCAAGTAGACCTTAGCTGCTTTGCTTACCTTTGTAATTAGTGCAGACAAAAGCATTGCCGTAGAACATTTTTAATAAACTTTTCTGTAAGGGTGGGTTAGGGGTCCGACCCCAACTGTTGACCTACTTGAAAACAAAACTAAGCCGAACAACACCCTTGATTTTTTCTCAAGTAAAACTTAGCTGCCCAGCTTCCCTTTGCAACTAGTGCAGACAAAAGTGTTGCTGTAGAACATTTCTTATTATCTTTTCTGTAAGGGTGGGGTAGGGAGTACGACCACAACTGTGGACCTACTTTAAAACAAAACTAAGACGCACAACACCCTGGAATTTTTCTCATGTTGACCTCAGCTACCCTGCTTCGCTTTGCACCTAGTGCAGACACAATTTATGCGTAAAACATTTTTTCTTAACTTTTCTGTAAGGGTGGGGTAGGGTGTCCGACCCCGATTCTGGACCTACTTAAAAGCAAAACTAAGCCGAACAACACCCTGGATTTTTTCTCATGTTGAACTCAGCTATCCAGCTCCATTTCCACCTAGTGCAGACAAAAATGTTGACGTACACCATATTTTTATTGACTGTACTGTAAGGGTGGGGTAGGGTGTCCGACCCCAACTGTGGACCTACTTAAAAACAAAACTAAGCCGAACAAGACCCTGGATTTTTTCTCATGTTGAACTCAGCTATCTAGCTCCATTTCCACCTAGTGCAGACAAAAATGTTGACGTACAACATATTTTTATTGACTGTTCTGTAAGGATGGGGTAGGGTGTCCGACCCCAACTGTGGACCTACTTAAAAACAAAACTAAGCCGAACAACACCCTGGATTTTTTTCTCAAGTATACCTGAGCTACTTAGCTTCCCTTTGCACGTAGTGCAGACACAAGTATTGCCGTAGAACATTTTTAATTACTGTAACTTTTCTGAGTCAGACCCCAACTGTGGACCAACTTAAAAACATAACTAAGCCGAACGACACCTTGGATTTTTTCTCAAGCAGACCTTAGCTGCTTTGCTTACCTTTGTAACTAGTGCAGACAAAAGCATTGCCGTAGAACATTTTTAATAAACTTTCCTGTAAGGGTGGGTTAGGGGTCCGACCCCAACTGTTGACCTACTTAAAAACAAAACTAAGCCGAACAACACCCTTGATTTTTTCTCAAGTAGAACTTAGCTGCCCAGCTTCCCTTTGCAACTAGTGCAGACAAAAGTGTTGCCATAGAACATTTTTTATTAACTGTTCTGTAAGGGTGGGATAGGGTGTCCGAACCCAACTTTGGACCTAGTCAAAAAAAAATTAAGCCTGACAACACCCTGGATTTTTTATCAAGTAGACATCAGCTACCCAGCTTCCCTTTGCACCTAGGGCAGACAAAAGTGTTGCCGTAGAACAATTTTTATTAACTTTTCTGTAAGGGTGGGATAGGATGTCCTACCCAAACTTTGGACCTAGTTTAAACAAAATTAAGCCGAACAACTCCCTTGACTTTTTATCAAGTAGACATCAGCTACTAAGCTTCCTTTTGCACCTAGTGCAGACAAAAGCATTGCCGTAGAATTTTTTGAATTAACTTTTCTTTTATGGTGCGTTAGGATGTCCGACCCCAACTGTGGACCTTCTTAAAAACAAAACTAAGACGAACAACACCCTGGATTTTCCCCAAGTATACGTGAGCTACTAAGCTTCCCTTTGCACGTAGTGCAGACAAAAGTATTGCCGTAGAACATTTTTAATTAACTTTCCTGTAAGGGTGGGTTAGGGTGTCCGACCTCAACTGTGCACCTACTTACAAACAAAACTGAGCGGAACAACACCCTGGATTTTTTCTCAAGTAGACCTCAGCTACCCAGCTTCCCTTTGCACCTAGTGCAGACAAAAGTTTTGCCGTAGAACATTTTTAATTAACTTTTCTGTAAGAGTGGGTTAGGGTGTCAGACCCCAATAGTGGACCTACTTAAAAACATAACTAAGCCGAACAACACCTTGGATTTTTCTCAAGTAGACCTTAGCTACTTTGCTTCCCTTTGCAACTAGTGCGGACAAAAGTATTCCCGTAGAACATTTTTAATAAACTTTTCTGTAAGGGTGGGTTAGGGTGTCCGACCCCAACTGTGGACCTACTTAAAAACAAAACTAAGCCGAACAACACCCTTGATTTTTTCTCAAGTAGACCTCAGCTGTACAGCCTCCTTTGCATCTAGTGCAGATACAAGTGTTGCCATAGATCATTTTTTATTAAGTTTTCTGTAAGGGTGGGATAGGGTGTCTGACCCCAACTTTGGACGTAGTAAAAAAAAAATTAAGCCGAACAACACCCTGGATTTTTTATCAAGTAGACATCAGCTACCCAGCTTCCTTTTGCACCTAGAGCGGACAAAAGTATTGCCGTAGAACATTTTTTATTAACTTTTCTGTAAGGGTGGGATAGGATGTCCGACTACAACTTTGAACCTAGTCAAAAAAAAAAAAAAAAAATTAAGCCGAACAACGCCCTGAATTTTTTATCAAGTAGACATAAGCTACTAAGTTTCCCTTTTCATACAGTGCGGATGAAAGTATTGCCGTAGAACATTTTTTATAAACTTTTCTGTAAGGTTGGGGTAGGGTGTCCGACCCCAACTTTGGACCTACTTTATAAGAACAACACCCTAAATTTTTATCTCATGTTGACCTCAGCTACGCAGCTCCATTTTCACCTAGTACAGACAAGGTTTTGCCGTTCAACAAATGTTTATTTACTTTTCTTAAAGGTTAGGGTAGGGTGTCCGACACCAACTGTGGACCTACTTTAAAAAAAAACTAAGCAGAAAAAACCCTACATGTGTTTTCTCAAGTAGACTTCAGTTACCCAGCTTCCCTTTACTACTAGCGCGGAATGTCCGAGTCAATCTTTAGACCTATGTAAAAAATACCAAGCCGAAAAACACCCTGTGTTATTTCTCAAGTACATCACAGCTACCTAGCTTTCCTTTACGCCTAGTGCGGACAAAAGTATTGACGTAGAACATGTTTTATTAACTTTTCTGTAAGGTAGTGAAGTAGACTTTCCGACTCAATCTTTGGACCTATTTAAACAAAAACAAAAAACTAAGCCGAAGAACACCTTGTGTTTTTTCTCAAGTAGACCACAGCTACACAGCTTCCCTTTGCTCCTAGTGCGGACAAAAGTATTGACGTAGAACATTTTAATTAAGTTTTCTGTAAGGTAGGGAAATAGACTGTCCGAATCAATCTTTGGACCTATTTAAAAAAATAAATAAAGCCAAAGAACACCCTGTGTTTTTTCTCAAGTAGACCACAGCTACATAGCTTTCCTTTGCGCCTAGTCCAGACAATAGTATTGACGTAGAGCATGTTTTATTAACTTTTCTGTAAGGTAGTGAAGTAGACTGTCCGACTCAATCTTTGGACCTACTTTCAAAAAAATAAACTAAGCCGATGAACACCCTGTGTTCTTTCTCAAGTAGACCACAGCTACATAGCTTTCCTTTGCGCCTATTCTGGACAAAAGTATTGACGTAGAGCATGTTTTATTAACTTTTCTGTAAGGTTGTGAAGTAGACTGTCCGACTCAATTTTTGGACCTACTTTCAAAAAAAAAAACTAAGCCGATGAACACCCTGTGTTTTTTCTCAAGTACATCTCATCTATTCAGCTTTCCTTTACGCCTAGTGCAACAAAAGTATTGACATAGAACATGTTTCATTAACTTTTCTGTAAGGTAGTAAAGTAGACAGTGCGACTCAATCTTTTGACATATTTAAAGAAAAAATAAACTAAGCCGAAGAACACCCTGTGTGTTTTCTCAAGTAGACTACAGCTACACAGATTCTCTTTGCTCCTAGTGAGGACAAAAGTATTGACGTAGAACATGTTTGATTAACTTTTCTGTAATGTGGTGAAGTAGACTGTCCGACTCAATCTGTGGACCTACTTTAAATAAAATAAACTAAACCGAAGAACAACGTGTGTTTTTTGTCAGGTAGACCACATCTATTCAGCTATCCTTTGCGGCTAGTGAGGACAAAAGTATTGACATAGAACATGTTTTATTAACTTCTCTGTAAGGTAGCGAAGTAGACTGTCCGATTCAATCGTTGGACCTACTTTCAAAAAAATAAACTAAGCCGAAGAACACCGTGTGTTCTTTCTCAGGTACATCACAGCTACCTAGCTTTCTTTTGCGCCTAGTGAGGACACAAATATTGACATAGAACATGTTTTATTAACTTTTTTGTAAGGTAGTGAAGTAGACTGTCCGATTCAATCTTTGGACCTACTTTCGAAAAAATAACAAAGCCGAAAAACACCCTGTGTTTTTTCTCAAGTAGACCCAGCTATTCAGCTATCCTTTACACCTAGGGCGGACAAAATTATTGACGAAGAACATGTTTTATTAATTTTTCTGTAAGGTAGTGAAGTAGACTTTCCGACTCAATCTTTGGACCTATTTAAACAAAAACAAAAAACTCAGCCGAAGAACACCTTGTGTTTTTTCTCAAGTAGACCACAGCTACCCAGCTTCCCTTTGCGCCTAGTGCGGACAAAAGTATTGACGTAGAACATTCTCTATTGGTTTTTCTGGCAGGAAATGGGGTAGGGTGTCCGACCCCAACTTCCGACCTACCGAAAGAAAATTAAAAGCCGAAGAACACCCTGTATTTCTTCTCAAGTAGACCACGGCAACCCAGCTTCCATTTGCGCCTATTGCAGACAAAAGTATTGACGTAGAACATATTTTATTAACATTTCTGTAAGGAAGTGAAGAAGACTGTCCGACTCAATTGTTTGACCTATTTTAAAATAAAAAAAAAAAAAACTAATCCGAAGAACACCGTGTGTTTTTTCTCAAGGACACCACATCTACCTAGCTTCCCTTTGCTCCTATTGCAGACAAAGGTTTTGACGTAGGTTTTATTAACTTTTCTGTAAGGTAGTGAAGTAGACTGTCCGATTCAATCTTTGGACCTACTTTCAAAAAAATAAACTAAACCGAAGAAAACCCTGTGTGTATTTCTCAAGTAGACCACAGCTACCAAACTTTCCTTTGCGCCTAGTGCGGACACAAGTATTGATGTAGAACATGTTTTGTAAACTTTTCTTTAAGGTAGTGAAGTAGACTGTCCGACTCAATCTTTTGGCCTACTTTAAAAAAAAGCGATGCAGAAGTACACCCAGCTTCCTTTTGCGCCAAGTGCAGACAAAAGTTTTGACGTAGAAAATTTGTTATTAACAATTACGTAAGGTAATAGGGTAGGGTGTCCGACCCAACTTTGGACCTACTTAAAAAAAATAAACTAAGCCGAATAACACCCTGTGTGTTTTCTCAAGTACACCTCAGCTTCATAGCTTCCCTTTGCGCCTATTGCAGACAAAAGTATTGACGTAGAACAGTTTTGATATCTTTTCTGTAAGGTAGTGATGTAGACTGACCGACTCAATCTTTGTACCTACTTTAAAAATAATAAACTAAGCCGAAGAACACCATGCGTTTTTTCTCAAGTAGACCACAGGTATCAAGCTATCCTTTGCGCCTAGTGCGGACAAAGGTGTTGACGTAGAGCATGTGTTATTAACTTTTGTGTAAGGTAGTGAAGTAGACTGTCCTGACTTAATCTTTTGACATATTTAAAAAAAAAAAATAAGCCGAAAAACACCCTATGTTTTTTCTTAAGTAGACCACCGCTATTCAGCTATCCTTTGCGCCTGGTGCGGACAAAAGTATTGACGTAGAACAGTTTTATTAACTTTTCTGTCAGGTACTGGGGTAGAGTATCCGACCCTAACTTTGGACCTACTTTAAAAAAAAAAACTAAGCTGAAGAACACCTTGTGTTTTTTTATTTCATGTAGACAACAGCTACCTAGCTTCCCTTTGCGCCTAATGCGGACAAGATTATTGACATAGAACATGTTTTATTAAATTTTCTGTAAGGTAGTGAAGTAGACGGTCCGACTCAATCTTTTGACCTATTTAAAAAAAAGTCAAGTAAGCCGAAGAACACCCTGTGTTTTTTCTCAAGTAGACCACATCTACCCAGCTTCCTTTTGCGCCTAGTGCGGACAAAAGTATTGACGTAGAACATTTGTTATTAACAAGTCAATAATGTAAGGTAGTGAGGTAGGGTGTCCGACCCAACTTTGGAACTACTAAAAAAATAAACGAAGCCGAATAACACCCTGTGTTTTTTCTCAGGTACACTACAGCTTCCTGGCTTCCCTTTGCGCCTATTGCAGACAAAAGTATTGACATAGAACAGTTTTGATAACTTTCTTGTAAGGTAGCGAAGTAGACTCAATCTTTGGACCTACTTTAAAAATAATAAACTCAGCCGTAGAACACCGTGTTTTTTTCAAGAATACAACAGCTACCTGGCTTCCTTTTGTGACTATTGCGGATAAATTTATTGACGTAGAACATGTAGCGAAATTTAAATTACCTTTCATTACACTTTTGACGATAATTTGTAGTTAACGAATAATGGTAAGTTTGTTTCATTTATTCTGTTTGGCTAAATAGACGTTCTAATAAAGAAAATCTTTAATTTGTAGATTTTTTTATTACACACCTGAAGATAATTCATAGTTTACGATAACAATAGTAATCTGTCGAAAAGTCAACTATCATTTAACAAATCATACAAATGTCCGCAACTAGTAATTTAAGACATTTCTAAAGTACATTTGCGTTCCGTTACACTCTTTTTATGAATCGAAATGGACACATGCCTTCGTGAGCTTATAGCATGACTAGCATGACTCGCCAAGACGATCAATTTTCCAAACAATTTTGATTAAATGTTTTCTTTTCACTTGCAATGGGGTGAAAGGGTTGTTTTCGAGACATTTTCACAGTTGTTTGACTTATTTGAACTATTATTCATTTGAACCTGAACTATATAATTTCTGTCTTTTATTTCCAATTAAAGTTCATCCATCTTGTCGTCAACATTGAAGATAGTAATTTGAAAGATTTTGTTTTAAGTCGAATATGTCAAATAGCGAGAGTCTCGTAATAAAGCAAAATCGTACTCACTTCATGTAATTTCGTACTAAACAAGTAAACCTACATGGCGTTGACAGTTTATTTTCGACTTATGAGTTTGAATGTCCCTTGGGTATCATTTGCTTCCTTTTCACGACGTAAAGGTGATTCTTTGACATCTTCATAGTTTGTTGTTTATCATATACTAGTTACCAATTTGCAACAATTTGCATTATGACTGTTTGATTTTACCATTTGGTGGAGGACTGCCGTTTTGATTTTTTATTGGAGTGCAGTATTTTTAAAATAAGAACGTGTTATAGTGTTCTTTTATTTGTCTTTTTTAATATTACTTTTACTGTCAGGTCTGTTATTCATTTGACGTGACTCTGTACTATTGCATCCAATCATACATTGAACGAAACAATTATTTTATTTGTACATGTGTGACGTTGTTGTTATTGCTTTTGGTTGGCGGCTTACTTATGTAGTAATTGCGTCTTAAATTCATACAGCATAAATATTATGTATATATATGTTTAGTCCTTAATTTATTTTATGTATTACATTTTGGCGATTAATTAGATGAATATGTGACGAACATGGTTGACTTTGTTACCATAGAGTGTTTATCTATGGAGGAAAAAACACATAACAGGAGAAACATATAATAGGAAAATGAAAAAAAGCAAATGATAGTTACTAATGAAATGTAAATTATGAACTGATAGGTATCATATAATTGTTTAGAAATTTTATCTGTTTGTTCACCTTTTTGTCGTCTGTGATATACTTATCAAAGTATATTTAGAAACATAGAACAAGACATATGCTAGTTTGAAAAATGCTACCAATGTAAGCATGTCAAACAATTTTCGTTGATGAAGGGTCTAAATACAGCACAAACAACATTTTCCAAAAGACGAAAAAAGTGAAAAAGTATCTTCTAACAAAACGCATTTGACTATATATACAAAAATCTGTGTGTGTTTATGTAACTGACATCCTCTAGTCCGAAATAAAATTTTATCATTCTATTCTCATATAAAGGATTTAGCACTTCTATTCAAAAAAAAATATATGAGCGTATTGATTGTGTTTGTTGGTTTTTCTTATTTTCTAATAATATGACTCTAATTGTCAGTTTGGGATGATCTGAACAGACATATATTGCATTTTTCTTTGTTCTCACTTTTCCTTTAGCTTTTAACATATAACGTTAAATAAGCAAGACAAATGTTAGTCGCACTTTTCATGAAAAACGGCTGTAGCAAATGTTTCTATTGTTACGTATACAAACAAAGCGTGTTGTGTTGTGTTGTTTTTATTTTTTAATTTCTAAAAAAATATGACGGTAATTATCCATTGTAGAGAATATTAAAGTGATGTTGTATTTTACCCTTATTATATACTGTTAAATTATATAGTGTTCTAATCTTCAATAGATCACAGTGTTCAAATTGAATGTTGATACTTGTTAAAATTAAATGCGTGCATTTCATGGTCAATTAGTACTCGTGTTTGAAAGGTGATTGATTTACTGATGTATAACACAGGTAGAAAAGGTTTATTTTATTTCGCTAAATGGACTGACACAAAGGTGAAGTGTGCATTGCACTTCTGACTTGCTTATAATTATTCTATGTGTATTAAAAAAGGAAATGATTTCAGATTTGGGTGAGTTTGTATTTTTCTTTAAAATTGTTTATTGTATAACTTGATCAAATAGTTTAACTTGAGGGACCATCTGAGATTTACTTCATATACACTGGTTCAAAATACATTATTGTTTATTTTATAATATCTAAACTAAGATTAAATGAAACTAATATTGGAGAGTTTTCCTTATTGTCTTATAAGTATATTAGTGTCCCGTATGGGACTAAAAGTGTGTGTGTATCCGGATAGAAGGTGTTTCAATGAGAGATCTATTATGTCATTATTTTTAAGCGTATCAAACATCTACTTTCGATGCGCATCATATTTTGAGCAGACTAATAGAAAGTGTACAACACCGTTTGTGATTTTGCAGTTTGCATGCAGCTCCTGGGGTTGAAACGTGCATTCGTCATTCAGTAGGTCAGTGAGCGGAGAGTTATCTATTATTATTAGCTCGTGTATTTCCTCTATAGGCCCGGAATATATAATCCAGCCGTCATCCCTAAATCTGGAAGTGATTATCATAGGGTTTCTGTGTTGAAAGCGTTGTAAAATGTTTTGAAGAAACACAAACATTGTAAGGTCCGCCCAAGGTTTCACGGTAATGTTTATTGTTAAATATAAATTCATTTTCATTTTTCTCTCTAAAATAAGCCTTAATAGGCGTTGTATACTGTCCTTTGTTGGCACTTTGATTTCATTCTTGCTTGGATCAATATTGGTCAGTTCCCCGTTTGTAGCTTCCAGTATGTCATTAAATGTAAAACAAGTGTACATATAATTGGCATCGAATGCTACTTATAGGTAACAGTCATGTTTGGGTTTTATATTTTCAATCGAATTAATAAAACTTGACTTATCTTTTATATATATGAATATTATTTTAAGTTCAGCGAGGTCCGAAGGGCACCGTGTGAGCTTTGACTAATACTTGGCGTCCGTCGTCGTCCGTCGTCTGCCGCTGCCAGTTTTGGCTTATATCTCAGAAACTAAAGCATTTAGAGCAAATCTGACAAAGGGTAAACTGGTTTAAAAGGTCTAAATGTATCAGCCCTGAAATTTTCAGATAAACCGAAGAACCCATTGTTGGGTTGTTGCTACTTAATTGGTTTTTAAGGAAAATGTTCAGTTTTTTGTTATTATCTTGAATATTATTGAAGATTAAGATAAATTGTAAACAGCAAAAATTTTCAACAAAGTAAGATCAAGGTTTTATGTTACCAAAATTTTCAATTGACCCGTTATGGATGTATTTGCTCTTTAAGGACAATTTTACACATGTCTATGTTTTTAAACAAATCTTCGCAAATGAATCTAGGATAAATTTTGTATTGTATTTACTTGTTTTAAGTCTAGAAACAGAGACAGTATGGCTTAAATGGATTTATTTGCTTTTGAAGAAAATATGACTGATACTATGCACATTTGAATTGCATTTTAAAGCCATATATTAAAATACATTAAAAAGCAAAAATGATCATTGATGACAGATTTCAGCAAAACAATAACAGGTGAGCGATTTAGACTCTTGAGAGCCTCTTGTTTAACAAACGGAACAGGAAAATAATCGATATAGTGTCCACTATTGTGTAGAGGTGTTTTACACAAGGATACAATTGGTCTGCTCGGAATTAAATTTTCTCGTCTAGCTGTTTCATTTCTCTCCATTTCTGTTAGTATGTTTTCAAATAGTTTATGTATTTTAGGCAACAGATAGAATTTTCCTACTTTAGTTGTATTTATGTTTTCTTTCAAATATCTGAATGTTATATTGTCAAATATGATTAATATTATGTAGGTTTTTGTAATACTGAACGACATTTAAGCTACCTCCTTTACTTTGTATTCAGCAATTTCTTCGTAATAAGTATTTTGTTTTTTTCACAACAAATACATTCCTTATTCTAAAGATAGTTTGTTACAATTATACTTTACTGTCCAAGCGCCAGTGGAGTATTCCTGTGAAAAAATCTCTGAGTTGCCAGGAACATACTCACAATATAATCAACAATATTACATAAACTATTACAGTATATGCAAATTATTCTATTAAATCAATTTCTTCAAAGGAGTAGGGGCTTTAATGGCCTAAAATGGCCCCAGATTTACAAGATTATAAAAATTCTAACAGAGCAGATTTTTCTCCATAAATTATTAGAATATGAGTAAATGATTTAAAAAAAATGTTTTTATTTAACTAAAAAAGGTTCAATGATGTCACAATGGTAGGTGCAAATGACGTCATAATTGGGAAAATAAGCAAAAATACCGAAAATTTGATGGTTTTTCTAAATTTTGACCACCGCACCATGCTTGCACCAATTAGAAATTTTAACATTTTGACAAGTTCATACATATCAAACTTCGGATAAAAAATCTTTTTGGTGCAAGGTTGGTGCGATAGTTTATTTTATATTTTTCATAGCCAAGCGGAGCAATAAAAAGCTGAAATTTGCCGTCCAACTTGGACCTTTTCATCTGACAAAGTTTAGTTTATGCATTCTTATACCTATAGAAACTTTTTTTTTGTTTATGAATGTAAAGTGTATTCCTAATTATCTTTCCGTTAGTTTATCTAGTTAGATTTCTTTAAAAAATCTGACAGCTATAAACTTCATGTGCAAGGGAGTCAATACCAACTTTGAGGACAATTTTTTTAATTATGAAATTTTAGATAGACCTTCAATATAACAAAATCTGTACATTTCTGATGTTTTTGCTAATTATAAATTCAAAATTTGTTGTTTGAATGGGGAAATCTTCTCTCTTAACTTAAGTTTCCATAATTGGCGAGAAACACAAGATTTATTTCGAAAATGAAACTACCTACATTGGATGTGTCTTTGTGGGTAATGTGCATAGAAGAGAACAAGTTCTATAAAATTTGAAACGGCATAAGGTAGACTTTCCATATATCTGTATAAACATGTATATATTATTATATAAGTATGCCTGAGCCTGTGACAACTCTACAACAGATTTATTCATTGGATCACCAGCAGTGATGCTGATACATGGCTATGTACATTATGTATATACAACTCGTCTAAACATCAACCCAACAATGTAAGATCTGTAAATTTGCAAATGTATATATATATTCTGACCGACTTTAGAAACGCAACACTAAATTATTTTTGTGTTATTTTTGAATGAATGTGTCACGGTCAAAAGCAATGACTGCATGTTGCAAACGCCAAAATAATTGTTAGAAAGGTCAACAAATTCTGTCCGACATGTTTTGGGTTCTGTTTTACACCTTCTGGTTTTGCATTTGTTCAACCCATTAATTGGTTTTGGCAATTATGCGGTTGGAACTTGAGGGCATTTAAGGTTTTCCTTCAGTTGATTCTTTGGCAATTCAGTTGATGGGAAACATTTATGGCATGAATCTGTACTCAATGGCACTCGGTAATTTGATTAGCAGTTGACGTTGCGGCCGTTAACATGTTTGGCAAATGACGTTGCGTAATCAAATTCTGTTGACGTTTCATTGTCTCTAAACGTTTATCTGTTCATTGATGGCCAGCAACAAATCTTGTCTACTTGTATCGTTGTCGGAAGGACAGTAAGACAAGTTTCTGTAGCCATTCAGTGTGGTTGCAGCACGTTTATGTTTTAATGTTTGCAGTATTCTTAAGGGGCTATTCAGTTTTTTGTTTCTCAGTCTTGGCAAAATAGAGATGCAACATTTTTAAACTGGTTTAAGTGAGGCAAAGGATTGAAAGAACTGTTTCACAAAGCAAAACAACTGAAACAATCTTTCATGGGTCCAAAATTTCGCTTTAAGAAATTCGTGCGACTTCAAAAACTCGGTATGCTCAATAACCACAGGTAAGTTAGATTTTGATTTTTAACACGGAGAAAGAAGTATGATAAGCATGCAAAGTAGTTGTAAGAAAATCAAACAAGATTTGGTAAGAAAAATTAACAAAATGAGTGTTGCGTTTCTAATGCCGTTCAGTATATATGGATAATTGACCTTTCCATGCATAGAAACAAGAGCCTAAAGTCTGTAAGCATACCACATGTCTGTTACCTTTTTAAAGGTTATGTTTTGAATAGTTTTATAATCATGCGTAAAAATGCAGTGTAAATTTTAAAATGTGACCCGGCTTTGTTGTTAAGCCCCATTTGTGGGCATTATGTTTTCTGGTGTATGCGTCTGTTCGTATGTGCGTATTTCAGTCTGTTCGTCCGATTGTCCCTGTGTCTCGCTTCAGGTTTAAGTGTTTGGTCAAGGTAGTTGAATCTGACATCAGACTCAAACTTTTTTTGAAGTAAATTTTACTGTGTGTATTGTGTGTTTGATTTTTTTTCTACTTTGCCTAGAGGTAAAAGGGGAGGGGGTTTGAGATCGCAAAAATAACATGCTTAAATCTGCTGATTTTTTGGGCCTGTCCTAACCTAGGATTTCCTGGCCATTGTTAGGCTTGCGATTTAGGCATCCATGTACTAAAGACACATTCTTGTTTTCAATAATTTTGACGAATATATAATGAATATTGTCATGATGATCAAAGACCAAGTCATACGACGCTAAGATTAGTGAAGGCGAAACTGAGTAAACTAGTCACATTGACAAAAACTACAATAAAACAAATAATATATTTATATATATATATAATGAATATAGAAAAAATCTAAGAATACAGATTTATTTGATATAGTAGCATGTTCCAGTTTTGTAATTCTATAGAATGATACGGTTATAAGTCTTGACGACTGAAATAGATAATAAAAATAAGATAAATTTGGAAAAGTCAACCTTAACGATCCTTTACATAAGTCTAAAGGGGGTGGGGTTTGGAGGGGTGCACTTCAATACTTAATTGATAGGGGGTGCCGTTGTTTTGTCACCTTACCCAGTTTTACATTTTAAAAATATATACCTTTTCATAAATTGCGTAGGAAAAAAGTTATATCATATATATCTGATAGTTTTCTCAACTTTTCACTTATTCAAGCTTAAAAAGGTGTAAATAGAAGTGCCCCCCTTCAACCCCAACCCCTTCCGGAAACATAACTACTGTCATGGAAATACACTGACTTTTGAAAACACCCTTTAATGCATGTGTCTGTATCTATTTATTTAAGATAATCAATATTAAGATTTCTAAGCGCTAAATGTGTCGTGTCTTTATATTATTCTTCTTGTCGCTGATAAGTGAGACCCCACCCAGCATCAGATGCACAATCTGTATATATCAGCAATACCCGGTGTTTTGTTTTGTTTGTTGGTGTTTCAATATTGCTTTCCCCCGTAATATTTACCTTGGAGTGTTCTTCTTAAAATTTACATTTTAAATTGCCTTTCGGTTTCAATATATTTAAAATTAAATCTTGTAAATAGAAAAAAAATTGCGGTTGCCATGGGCACAGCTATGTTGCTAGGGAGAAACAACAGTGAATTGGCAAAAATGTGCAATTAATTATGTAATATTTAAATAGTGTACAAGTGTAAAGTTCACTACATGCTAAACAGGTTCAATTTCAAATATAGATATATTTAAGCTGTATAATAATCATATTTGATGAGTTTAACTCCGCCATTTTAGTGGTTGCTAGGCAACAGAATAAACGAGCTAGACCCAAAATTCGATTATTTTCAGAAGGTCTATGGTATAGACTTACAACATGACAAATTAAATGGAATTTGGGGGTGGGGCCAAAAATGGCCCTTATAGCCCCTAGTCCTTTATGAAATATACACTTCGAGAAATTATTTTGCTTTCATTCATAACCCTTCTTAATTTCTTTATAAACAATTCATACACATCTATATATTTCAATTTCTGCTCTGAAACATAGTATAATTTGAAAATGCAAAAATCTAAAACTGTCACAAAATAGTTAAAACCATAAGAACCCTTATCTGATATGTTGAATCCAAATACTATATGTTTAACTGATATTTTATTTTACAAAATTTATTTGTGCAAGATGTTCTACTTTATCCCTAAAGTCTTTTAAAAAATAACACGTTATAAAGAAATGAAAGTAATCTTCCTCTTCTGTTTAACAAAAAAAATACATTCATTTTTATCAGAAATTTTCCATTTAATAGTGATTACTTTGTTAGAATAATATAATGTAGTAGTTTCCATCTAAACATTTTCATCTTATTCTCTCTTAAAGATTTAGATATAAAATCGTTTACGAATGAAATTTAGCTTGCTATCTAACTATAAATTGCTTGTCCAAATATTTATACCAATTGCCTGTGAATATTTTTGATCTACTAGACTATCATATAACATTTTATTATATATATATATTGATTGTATTTGTTTATTTCCACATATCAAATTGTCCTTATTGATACTAATTTTACTCTTTAGAGAGTTTTCTTCAATTCCGTTGGGATGGAAGATTTTACGATTGTAAACTTTACAATCCAATTAGACTTATTGTTTAATTTTTCTAAAATAAAAAAAACAAAAACATCTGATCACTTTCCCGCACGATCAAGTCAGTCGTTGATATAAATCAATCCACTTGCTACCCAGTTTTGAAAGAACAAACTATTGTTGCAATGTTTAACGTATCAGTTTCCAAAAATAATCTGTTTTCTAATATTTGAATTTTGTAAACTTTCTCCTGTTTTAACCCAGTTTGGAATTACTTGTAAATAAAAGTCTAGCATATTTTCAAATTCTGTTAGTGATTTAACTCACTTAATTCGGTCATTAATTCTAACATCAATGCGATACTAATAAAAAGTTGATATAAATAGTACACTTCTTCGCAGTTTGCAGTTTTGCGTTTGCGCAGGGACGTTAAGGGCTTTACAAGAAAATTCCCATCTTCATACACAGCAAAGGTGGTGGTGGTGATGATGATGAATGATGATGAGTGATGATGATGATGATGATGATGATGATGATGATGATGATGATGATGATGATGATGATGATGATGATGATGATGATGATGATGATGATGATGGTGATGATGATGATGATGATGATGATGATGATGATGATGATGATGATGATGATGATGATGATGATGATGATGATGATGATGATGATGATGATGATGATGATGATGATGATGATGATGATGATGATGATGACGACGAAGAGGAGGAGGAGGAGGAGGAGGAGGAGGAGGATACAAATGATAATGAGGATGAGGATGAGGACAACATCTTATAAAGCATAACATCTGCTTAATCAAATTCGGCCATTGTAAAAAAACGTAATTTGAATAAAGTAGCAAATGTGCCGTCCAGCACAGGGATCAACTTAAATGAATAAACTTGTCATACATCGTAGACAAAATAAAAGTTTAATTCATTTCCAGCAACACTTGTTAAACATCGTAGACAAGACATCTTTTTTTCTTATTAACATTAGCACTTGTCTTGCATCAAAGACAAGATAATCATATTTTAAGTAACTTTCAAACTTCCTAAATTTAAATAAACAATAAAATAACTAAAAAGAATTTAAGTAAAGTGTTGTGTTCACTGTTTAGAACAGGTGCGTATATACTAGGGTCAAGGTCACCGGTCATCTCTGGTCTGGTTTGTTTGTTTAAGGGTGTATTCTTCTGACTCTTCGGTCTCGTTCAGTCTCGTTGAAATCTCGTTCTTGAATAATTTCCCAAACATGTGATACAAGTGTAAAAGATCAATGAATTTTAAAAAGTTTATAATTAAACATAACGCTGTCAAAAAATTGTATATTTACAATGAATGGTTTTTGAGTAATCCAGTTTTCAAATTTTACGACAAATCAAGTCTGTATTTTTACAAATGTTTTTAGCCAATATTTTGAGAAAATGGGTGAGGGATACAAAAAATTATTTTACAAGAATCATGTTCATCCCATGTCATTTTGGTCTGTTCAAATTTCTTAGATATGTATTTTATTCAATCATTTATAACAAAAAACTTGCAATAATATGCTTTTTGTTCATAAAACTAAGAAAATAACAAAAATGTAAAATTGACCATGGTACACCTACCAATAGTTTTATTAAGTAAAATTTAGTCAGATTGGTCCACTTCATCTTTGTAGAAAGTATGAAAAAAAGTTTAATTGTGGAACTGTGATTTTGTTCATGATTATAGCCCAAAAATAGGTAAAAATCGACGAAAAATGGGAAAATCATCACACTTGGGCATTTTCAAAGGGCTGTAACAGAAAAAGAAGTGCACCACGATATGATTTTTTCTTCACCAATGATTTTATTACAGTCTTATAAACTCCAAAAGCAGGTTTAGAAAAAAAGTTTAATTCCAGAAATTGTTGGTTTCTCAGAAGTGTACATCCTTAAACATAGATATTACATTACACCTCATAGAGAAGTTAAGAAATTTAAAAAAAGGTATGCACGTAACACGGTCTTATCCAAAAGCAATTACAAATAAAATGATGTTTTTTTTTCTATTGCATGGAGAGTCTTTAAAAAGTCGAAACAAGTGACAAGTATAATAAAAAAGAATAAGTAAACACTTTTATCAAAAGACGCCTTCAACAAACATAAAATGGTAAGTTCATAGTTCAGACAATTAGTCTTAAATGCATTCGAACACATATATGTCTATATAAATTTTTGTCTATATGCCTTTTTGTGTTTATTTCTTACATATGACGTGGCTTTGTACTTATACATCCCATCATTGTATTATTGTGCCATGGTTAATGTTTGTTAATATATTTGTTTGTTTTATAGGGATTAAGATAATAACACAATGTTGACTGCAGTGCCTCTATTTTTGACATTTTTACCTGTTATGTCTGTTTGTTTTGTTCACAAATCGTTGTCAATATAATGGATTTTAATACGACAGTCAAACAAGGGAGAGGTTTAGCTAGCTTTAAACCCAATTTATTCCACCATTTTTTATATTAAAAAAAAAATGCCTGTACCAAGTCAGGAATATGACAGTTGATGTTCATTGGTTTGGTATGGTCACTATTTTCTATTGTACATAAATTACTAATTAAATTAAACTTCATTAATGTTCATTTATTGACTCTTTCTATTATTAATTTCAGGAGAATTTCCCAACTTGTGAAATAATCTCACAACATCAGAAGAAAAAGTTTGGCGACTTTTATAAACAGGTAAATTCGATGGATTGTTAAAAAAAAAAGCAATATATCAAGATCAAGATTATCAACTGCACATGCAATCTGTCTAATATAACGGCACTATTAAATGTGGTTTAATTTTGCTGAAAAACAAATAAAAAAGGTATGCACGTAAAACGGTCTTATCCAAAAGCAATTACAAATAAAATGATGTTTTTTTCTTCTATTGCAAGGAGAGTCTTTAAAAAGTCGAAACAAGTGACAAAGTATAATAAAAAAGAATAAGTAAACACTTTTATCAAAAGAAGCTTTCAACAAACATAAAATGGTAAGTTCATAGTTCAGACAATTAGTCGTAAACGCATTCAATCAAATATATCTGAATTCGAGATTACTGATTATTTTTGTAAAAAATCTAAATGAACTTAAACAAATTAAGTGTACACTGTTCTTTATTCTTATGTGTACATTGACGTCAAACCTTTGCTATTTTGAAATAAAAAATACATTTTGCAAATTACTCTGCAATTTTATAAGTTCATTGTTTGGGAAAATGTAACAAACATCTTTTGACATCAACTCATAAAAATCTTTTCCTGAATGCAATTTGAAATTTGAGATTATACCTTTTGATTTCATGAGGATATCTAAAAAAATAATAATAAGTTTGTGTTAAAAATGATTTAATTTTTCAACAGTTTAAATAAATAAAACATTTGTATATGCGTGTTTAAGAAAAAAAAACAAATTTAATTGCATTGTAAAAATTAAATATTAAAATTGCTGACCTTAAGCATTTTTTTATTTGACTTTACATATTGAAAATGAAAAATGCTCCAACGTGGAGCATTTTTCAATTTGACATCAAATATTAAAAACTGAAAAATGCTCCAATATGGAGCATTTTTTTATTTTTCCTTTTGACATTATAAATTGAAAAATGAAAAATCCTCTAACGTACATCATTTGTCATTTTAATTTGCAGTATTTCTTTTCCCTTGTTTAAAGCAAACAATCTCGAAGAATTTGTTAATGATGTATACGTGTGCACTTTCTTTTGGTATCAACTTATTCCGAACATGAGTAGTATTTATATATTATATATATGATAACATTGATAATAGAAATGGGGAATGCGCAAAAGAGACAGCAACTCGACCAAAATGCAGAAAAAAGCCAAAGGCCACCAATGAATCTTTACTATACCTCTAGTCAACAAACACATAGCAATACGCACAGTAATGGTCATTTCAAAAAAAGTCGGAGTTCGATGTCTGAACAAGTAACGTAGTATATGTATTTCATTTTAACGACATCAATCTCTGTATTACTAAAATATATCACACCATGGTTTTCTGTATCGCAAACTAGTCATTACATTCACTAAATTGTATCAACGGTACAATGACACCATTCGCCAAAAAAAATACAAATCAACACACAGACATGTTGTATGATCAGATCTACACATCAAATTTTATTCTGTAACGGTAATACTCTATACAAAACACAAATATGTCAGCATTCACCTCAAAAGCTAACCAAACAGGCTTATTCAAAAGGGATACAGTTACGATACTGTCCTTAAGGAAGGCATATTTTAGTATAAATATTTATTTACTCATAGGGTTTTTGCATTGTAAATAAACACATTTATTATAAAACAAGTTGTTGGCATCAAACGGGTTATGTTCTTTTCACATATTTTATGATGATATCATACAAAAACCCTTAATGAGAGAGATTGTGCTAGCAATTCAGTTGAGGAAGACATTATCTTTCAATCAGATTAATTTATGTCTGGAGCGGGCATGTCAGTAATTGATAGTAGTCCGTTGTTAATGTATGTATCATTGTCATTTTGCTTAGTTTTGAAATCTATTACGCCCGAGACCACCATTAATTCCTCTATCAATTCTTTATAACGTTTTGTCGCATTAAAAACAAATCTATTTTTTTTTTTTCTGTGTGTGTGTGTGTTATGTACAATACGTCCAAAAATATATCCAGTATACATCACACATTTGGTAAATACACATCCATACCCCTATACGCAAGTCAAGAGATGTTCCGAAAAGTGTAAATATAACCTTTTTGCACCTGGCCTAATCACTCTTTCCATATAAACATCAGTTAACATGAAAAATTCAAAAGTTTATTTAAGCTCTCTTCTATTATTTCCACCACAGAAAAACTAAGAAATCTATGAGGAAGGGAAAGAAAAAAAAATATTATCTTGGGCTCTTGTTTGCCCTTTGATAGGGTTGTTGCCTTTGTTACACGTTCCACATTTCCATTCTCAATGTTATCATAAACATTTAAGGATATTTGTCATGTTCCATGCACGTGTAGGTATTCAATCGTGTGTTCTGCGGGTAAACTAATTAATAAAAATTCACATCTTTTTGGTCATTATTGTACCTTTTAGTATACTTCTCATGTTCAAAATTAGATGATACACACATAGTGCACACGTTTACATAATTAAAAAGTTATTCAAGATGTTTTGCTTAAAACAAGGAAAAAGAAAAAAGAAACCGTGAATAACTTTAAAATAGTGTCGACAATTTAAATATTTAAAACAAATTTCATTTCATTCTAGATCTACTCATTAAAAATTAAAAAAAATGATCACATAAGCAACACGACGGGTGCCACATGTGGAGCAGGATCTACTTACCCTTCCGGAGCACCTGAAATCACCCCTAGTTTTTTGGGGGGTTCGTGTTGTTTATTCTTTAGTTTTCTATGTTGTGTCATGTGTACTATTGTTTTTCTGTTTGTCTTTTTCATTTTTAGCCATGGCGTTGTCAGTTTGTTTTAGACTTATGAGTTTGACTGTCCCTTTGGTATCTTTCGTCCCTCTTTGATCATCTTTTCCAATTTTTATATTGCGAAGTAATTTCAATTCAAAATGAAAAATGCATTTTTCATTTTTTCAACATTTAAAGTCAAATTGAAAAATGCTTAAAGTCATCAATTTCAATTTTTCGTCTGAAATGAACTTATATTATTTTTTTTTTCTAAAACAAGCATCTGCAAATTATTTGATGTATTCAAACTGTTGAATTATTATCTTTTTTTAATATCCTTGTGAAATCAAAAATTGTAATCCCATGTTGATAACAAATTTCAAATAACATTAAGAAAATGATTTTTCAAAAGTCACTTCAAAAGAGTTTTGCATCATGTTTAAAGTGTGAAGAGCAATTTGCTATTCTTTTTTTTTCAGTTAAAAATGCCATTTGTTTGGCGTGAATATACACGGTCTTCTATTGTACATTGATTACATAATACTACATTTATTTAGTATTCAACTATTGGCTATTTTTTATTATTAATTTCAGGAGAATTTCTCAACTTGTGGAATAATCTCTAAACAGAAGAACAAAACTTTCGGTGACTTTTACAAGGTTTGGACCCTACTTAAAAAAAAAACTTCAAGCCGAACAACACCCTGTTTTTTCTCTCCAGTAGATCTCAGCTACCAAGCTTCCCTTTTCATCTAGTAAGGACAAAAGTCTTGTCGTAGAAATGTTTTTATTAACTTTTCTGTAAGGTGGGTTCGGGTGTTCGACTCGAACTGTGGATCTAGTTTAAGAATACAAAAATTATCCAACAATACCCTGGATGTGTTTTCTCAAGTAGACCTCAGCTACCCTGCTTCCCTTTTGTGCATCGTGCGGACAGATGCATTGCCGAAGAACATTTGTTGATCAACTTTTCTGTAAGGGTTGTAGAGGGTGTCAGACCCCTACGTTTGACATACTTAGCAAAAAACTAAGCCGAAGAACATCCTGATTTTTTTCTCAGACAGACCTCAGCAACCTAGCTTCTCTCTGCACATAGTGAGACAAAAGAGTTGCCGTAGAACATTTTTTTTTGTAACATGTGGGAACGATATCCGGTCCCAACTTTAGACAAAATAAGCCGTAAAACACCCTTGATTTTATTCAAGTAGACTTTAGCTACCTAGATTTATTTTCAACCTAGTAGGAACAAAAAAAATGCCATATAATATTTTTTAGTAACTTTTCTGTAAGAGTTGGGAGCGATGTCCTGTCCCAACTTTGGACCTACTTTACAAAAAAAAAAAAACTAAACCGTAAAACACCCTTGCATTTTTCAAGTATACCTCAAGTACCCAGCTTCCCTATACACCTGTTGCGGACAAAAGTATTGCCGAAGAATATTTATTTATTAACTTTTCTGTAATTTGCACCTTGTGCTTTGAAAAGTATGGCAGTTCAACATTTTGGTTTAACACTTTTCTGTAAGAATTGGAAATGGTGTCCAACCCAAACTTTGGACCTACTTAAAAAAAAAACAACAGAACAACACCCCGGATTTTTATTTTCAGGTAGACCACAGCTACCCAGCCTCTCTTCGCATTTAATCCACTCTGGATGTTTTTCATTTAGACCTCAGTTACCCTGTTTACCTTTACACCTAGTGCAAACATTGCAGAAGAACATTCTTTTATACACTTTTGTGTAAAGGTGGAATATGGTGTCCAACCCCAACTTCGGACTTATTTCCAAAAAACTAAGCCGAACAACACCCTAGATTTTTTTCTCAAGTACATCTCATCTACTCAGCTTCCCTTTGGGTCTCATGCAGACAATAGTATTGCCAAAGAACAATTTTTTTTTCTATAAGAGTTGGGAACGATGTGCGATCCCAACTTTGGACTACTTAAAACAAAAGTAAGCCGAAAAACACCCTGCATTTGTTTTCTCAAGTAGACCTCAGTTACCCAGCTTACCTTTACTACTAGTGCGGACAGAAGTATTGCCGAAGAATGTTTTTCTATTAACTTTCTGTAACGGTGGGGTAGAGTGTCTGCCCCCAACTTTGGACTACTTAAAAAAACGACGAACACACCATGGATTTTTCCTCAAGTTACCCTCAGTTACCCAGCTTCCCTTTACACTTGATGTGGACAAAGTATTGCCGTAGATCATTTTTTATTAACTTTTTTGTAAGAGTGGGGCAGGGTGTCCGACCCCAACTTTGGACCTACTTAAAAACAAAAACAAATGATCCCAAAAACATCCTGTTTTTTTTTTCAAGTAATCATAAGCTACCCAACTTCCTTTTGCACCTACTGCTGACAAAAGTTTTGCCATAGAACATTTGTTATTAACTTTTTCTTTGAAAAAAAAAATCAACTTAGCCGAAGAACACGCTGTGTTTTTGTTTCCAGTTGACCACAGCTTCCAGGCTTCTCTTTTCCCCTAGTGCGTACAACAGTATTGCCGTAGAAAATTTCTAACTACTTTTCTATAAGGTAAAAGGGTAGGGTGTCCAACCACAACTTTTGACCTACTCAAAGAATAATAAAAAACTAAGTCTGGATTTTAACTCAAGTAGACCACAGCTACCCAGCTTCCCTTTGCGCCTATTGCGGACAAAATTATTGACGTAGAACAGTTTTGATTAACTTGTCTGTAAGGTAGTAAAGTAGACTGTCCGAGTCAATCGTTGAACCTACTTTAAACAAAATAAACTAAGCCGAAAAAACACCCTATGTTTTTTTCTCAAATAGACCACAGCTATTCAGCTATCCATTGCGCCTAGTGCGGACAAAAGGATTGACGTATAACATGTTTTATTAACTTTTCTGTAAGGTAGTGAAGTAGACTGTCTGAGTCAATCTTTGGACCTACTTTCAAAAAAAAAACTAAGCCGAAGAACACCCTGTGTTTTTTCTCTAGTAGACCAAAGCTACCTAGCTTCCCTTTGTGCCTAGTGCGGACAAAAGTATTGCCGTAGATTTTTTTTTATTAACTTTTCTGTAAGGTAATGGGGTTGGGTGTCCGACTCAATCTTTGGACCTATTTAAAACAAAAAAACTTAAGCCGAAGAACACCGTGTATTTTTTTCTCAAGTAGACCTCAGTTACCCAGCTTCCTTGTGCGCCTAGTGCAGACAAAAAGTTTTGATGTAAAACATGTTTTATTAACTTTTCCGTAAGGTAGTGACGTAGACTGTCCGACTCAATCTTTGGATCTATTTAAAAAAAAAAAAGAAAAAACAAAGCAGAACAACACCCTGTGTTTTTTCTTAAGTCCACCACAGCTTCCTAGCTTCCCTTTGCGCCTAGAACGGACACATGTAATGACGTAGGACATTATAATTAACTTTTCTGTAAGGTAGTGAAGTAGACTGTCCGACTGAATCTTTGGACCTAATAAAAAAAGAAAAAAAAAACAAAGCCGAAGAACACCCTGTGTTGTTTCTCAAGTAGACCTCAACTACCCAGCGTCCCTTTGCGCCTAGTGCGGACAAATGTAATGACGTAGAACATTATAATTAACTTTTCTATAAGGTAGTGAAGTAGACTGTCAGACTCAATCTTTGGACCTATTAAAAAAAGAAGGAAAAAACAAAGCCGAAGAACAGCCTGTGTTTTTTTTTCTCAAGTAGACCACAGCTGACCAGCTTCCCTTTGGGCCTTGTGCGGACAAAAGTATTGACGTAGAATATTCTTTGTAAATTTTTCTGTAAGGTTGTAAGGTAGGGTGTCCGATCCCAACTGTGGGACCTACTTTAAAAAAAACTAAGCTGAAGAACACCCTGTGTTTTTTTCCATGTAGACAACAGCTACCTAGCTTCCTTTTGCGCCTAGTGCGGACAGGATTATTGACATAGAACATGTTTTATTAAATTTTCTATAAGATAGTGAAATAGACTGTCCGTGTAAATCTTTTGACCTACTTTCAAGAAAATAAACTAAGCCGAAAAACAGCCTACGTTTTTTCTCAGGTAGACCACAGCTACCCAGCTATCATTTGCGCCTAGTGCGGACAAAAATATTGACGTAGAACATGTTTTATTAACTTTTCTGTAAGGTAGTGAAGTAGACTGTCCGACTCAATCTTTTGACCTATTTAAAAAGAAAATAAACTAGGCCGAAGAACACCCTGTGTTTTTTTTTCTCAAGTACACCACAGCTACCTAGCTTTCCTTTGCGCCTAGTGCGGACAAAAGTATTGACGTAGAGCATTTTTTATGAACTTTTCTGTAAGGTAGTGAAGTATACTGTCCTACTCAATCTTTGGACCTATCTAAAAAGAAAAAAAAAAACAAAGCCGAAGAACACCCTGTGTTTTTTCTCAAGTAGACCACAGTTATCCAGCTTCCCTTTGCGCCTAGTGCGGACAAAAGTATTGACGTAGAACATTTAAAAAAGAAGATGTGGTATGATTGCCAATGAGACAACTATCCACCACAAAAGACCAAAATAACACAGACATTAACAACTATAGGTCACCGTAAGGCCTTCAACAATGAGCAAAACCCATACCGCATAGTCAGCTATAGTAGGCGCCGATAAGACCATGTAAATTAATTCAAACGAGTAAACTAACGGCCTTATTTATGTAAAAAAATCTCAATTAATTTTCCTGTTATGTGATGAGGTAGGGTGTCCGACCCCAACTTCGGACCTACTGAAAGAAAATAAAAAGCCGAAGAAAAGCCTGTGTTTCCTGTCGGAAGACCACAGTTACATAGCTTTCCTTTGCGCCTATTCCGAACAAAAGTATTGACGTAGAACATTCTCTATTAACTTTTTTGTAAGTAAATGGGGTAGGGTGTCCGACCCCAACTTTGGACTTACTTAAAAAAAATTAAACTAAGCCGAATAACACCCTGTGTTTTTTCTCAAGTCCACCACAGCTTCCTGGCTTCCCTTTGCGCCTAGTGCGGACACAAGTATTGACGTAGAGCATGTTTTATTAATATTTCTGTAACGTAGTGACGTAGACTGGCCGAGTCAATCTTTGTACATATTAAAAAAAAAAAACTCAGCCGAAAAACTCCCTTTGTTCTTTCTCTAGTACACCACAGCTACGTAGCTTTCCTTTGCTCTTAGTGCGGACACAAGTATTGACGTAGAACATGTTTTATTAACTTTTCTGTAAGGTAGTGAAGATGACTGTCCGACTCAATCTTTGGATCTATTTAAAAAGAAAAAGAAAAAACAAAGCAGAACAACACCCTGTGTTTTTTCTTAAGTCCACCACAGCTTCCTAGCTTCCCTTTGCGCGTAGTGCGGACAAAAGTCTTGACGTAGAACATTTTTATTAACTTTTCTGTAAGGTAGTTAAGTAGACTGTACGACTCAATCTGTGGACCTACTTTAAATAAAATAAACTAAGCCGAAGAACACCGTATATTTTTTGTCAAGTAGACCACAGCTATCAAGCTATCATTTGCGCCTAGTGCGGACAAAAGTATTGACGTAGAACATGTTTTATTAACTTTTCTGTAAGGTAGTGAAGAAGACTGTCCGACTCAATCTTTTGACCTATTTAAAAAGAAAATAAACTAGGCCGAAGAACACCCTGTGTTTTTTTTTCTCAAGTACACCACAGCTACCTAGCTTTCCTTTGCGCCTAGTGCGGACAAAAGTATTGACGTAGAGCATTTTTTATGAACTTTTCTGTAAGGTAGTGAAGTATACTGTCCTACTCAATCTTTGGACCTATCTAAAAAGAAAAAAAAAACAAAGCCGAAGAACACCCTGTGTTTTTTCTCAAGTAGACCACAGTTATCCAGCTTCCCTTTGCGCCTAGTGCGGACAAAAGTATTGACGTAGAACATTTAAAAAAGAAGATGTGGTATGATTGCCAATGAGACAACTATCCACCACAAAAGACCAAAATAACACAGACATTAACAACTATAGGTCACCGTAAGGCCTTCAACAATGAGCAAAACCCATACCGCATAGTCAGCTATAGTAGGCGCCGATAAGACCATGTAAATTAATTCAAACGAGTAAACTAACGGCCTTATTTATGTAAAAAAATCTCAATTAATTTTCCTGTTATGTGATGAGGTAGGGTGTCCGACCCCAACTTCGGACCTACTGAAAGAAAATAAAAAGCCGAAGAAAAGCCTGTGTTTCCTGTCGGAAGACCACAGTTACATAGCTTTCCTTTGCGCCTATTCCGAACAAAAGTATTGACGTAGAACATTCTCTATTAACTTTTTTGTAAGTAAATGGGGTAGGGTGTCCGACCCCAACTTTGGACTTACTTAAAAAAAATTAAACTAAGCCGAATAACACCCTGTGTTTTTTCTCAAGTCCACCACAGCTTCCTGGCTTCCCTTTGCGCCTAGTGCGGACACAAGTATTGACGTAGAGCATGTTTTATTAATATTTCTGTAACGTAGTGACGTAGACTGGCCGAGTCAATCTTTGTACATATTAAAAAAAAAAAACTCAGCCGAAAAACTCCCTTTGTTCTTTCTCTAGTACACCACAGCTACGTAGCTTTCCTTTGCTCTTAGTGCGGACACAAGTATTGACGTAGAACATGTTTTATTAACTTTTCTGTAAGGTAGTGAAGATGACTGTCCGACTCAATCTTTGGATCTATTTAAAAAGAAAAAGAAAAAACAAAGCAGAACAACACCCTGTGTTTTTTCTTAAGTCCACCACAGCTTCCTAGCTTCCCTTTGCGCGTAGTGCGGACAAAAGTCTTGACGTAGAACATTTTTATTAACTTTTCTGTAAGGTAGTTAAGTAGACTGTACGACTCAATCTGTGGACCTACTTTAAATAAAATAAACTAAGCCGAAGAACACCGTATATTTTTTGTCAAGTAGACCACAGCTATCAAGCTATCATTTGCGCCTAGTGCGGACAAAAGTATTGACGTAGAACATGTTTTATTAACTTTTCTGTAAGGTAGTGAAGAAGACTGTCCGACTCAATCTTTGGACCTACTTTCAAAAAAATAAACTCAGCCGATGAACACCCTGCGTTTTTTCTCAAGTAGACCACATCTTTTCAGCTATCCTTTGCGCCTAGTGCGGACAAAAGTATTGACGTAGAACATGTTTTATTAACTTTTCTGTAAGGTAGTGAAGTAGACTGTCCGACTCAATCTTTTGAGCTATTTAAAAAAATAAATAAACTAAACCGAAGAACACACTGTGTTTTTTCTCAAGTACACCACAGCTTCCTAGCTTCCCTTTGCGCCTAGTGCGGACAAAAGTCTTGACGTAGAACATTTTTTATTAACTTTTCTGTAAGGTAGTTAAGTAGACTGTACGACTCAATCTGTGGACCTACTTTAAATAAAATAAACTAAGCCGAAGAACACCGTATATTTTTTGTCAAGTAGACCACAGCTATCAAGCTATCCTTTGCGCCTAGTGCGGACAAAAGTATTGACGTAGAACATGTTTTATTAACTTTTCTGTAAGGTAGTGAAGAAGACTGTCCGACTCAATCTTTGGACCTACTTTCAAAAAAATAAACTCAGCCGATGAACACCCTGCGTTTTTTCTCAAGTAGACCACATCTTTTCAGCTATCCTTTGCGCCTAGTGCGGACAAAAGTATTGACGTAGAACATGTTTTATTAACTTTTCTGTAAGGTAGTGAAGTAGACTGTCCGACTCAATCTTTTGAGCTATTTTAAAAAATAAATAAACTAAACCGAAGAACACACTGTGTTTTTTCTCAAGTACACCGCAGCTACACAGCGTCCGTTTGCGCCTAGTGCTGACAAAGGTATTGACGTAGAACATTTTTTATTAACTTTTCTGTAAGGTAGTGAAGTAGACTAGCCGACTCAATCTTTGGACCTACTTTAACATAAAATTAAACTAGGCCGCAGAACAGCCTGTGTTCTTTTTCTAGTAGACCACAGCTACACAGCTTCCCTTTGCGCCTAGTGCGGACAAACGTATTTACGTTGAGCAGTTTTATTAATGTTTCTGTAAGGTACTGGGGTAGGGTGTCCAACCTCAACTTTGGACCTACTTCAAAACAAAACTAAGCCGAAGAACACCCTGTGTTTTTTCTCAGCTATCCAGCTTCCCTTTGCGCCTACTGCTGAACAGGTATTGCCGTAGAACATTGTTTATTAGTTTTTCTGTAAGGTAGTGAAGTAGACTGGCCGACTCAATCTTTGGACCTACTTAACAAAATTATACTAAGCCGCAGAACACCCTTTGTTCTTTCTCAAGTAGACCACAGCTACCCAGCTTCCTTTTGCGCCTAGTGCGTAGACAAGTATTGACATAGAACAATTTTTATTAACGTTTCTGTAAGGTAGTGAAGTAAACTAGTCGACTCAATCTTTGGACCTACTTAAAAAAAAAAGTGAACTTAGCAGCAGAGCACCCTGTGTTCTTTCTAAAGTAGACCACAGCTACCTAGCTTCCTACCGTGCCCAGTGCGGACAAAAGTATTGCTATAGATTTTTTTTTATTATCTTTTCTGTAAGGTACTGGGGTTAGGTGTCCGACTCAATCTTTGGACCTATTTAAAAAAAAAAAAAACTAAGCCGAAGAACACCCTGTGTTTTTTCTCAGCTATCCAGCTTCCCTTTGCGCCTACTGCTGAACAGGTATTGCCGTAGAACATTGTTTATTAGTTTTTCTGTAAGGTAGTAAAGTAGACTGGCCGACTCAATCTTTGGACCTACTTAATAAAATTATACTAAGCCGCAGAACACCCTTTGTTCTTTCTCAAGTAGACCACAGCTACCCAGCTTCCTTTTGCGCCTAGTGCTTAGAAAAGTATTTACATAGAACAATTGTAATTAACGTTTCTGTAAGGTAGTGAAGTAAAATAGCCGACTCAATCTTTGGACTACTTAAAAAAAAGTGAACTTAGCAGCAGAGCACCCTGTGTTCTTTCTAAAGTAGACCACAGCTACCTAGCTTCCTACCGTGCCTAGTGCGGACAAAAGTATTGCCGTAGATTTTTTTTTATTATCTTTTCTGTAAGGTACTGGGGTTAGGTGTCCGACTCAATCTTTGGACCTATTTAAAAAAAAAAAAAAAACTAAGCCGAAGAACACCCTGTGTTTTTTACTCAAGTAGACCTCAGCTACCCAGCGTCCCTCTGCGCCTAGTGCTGACAAAGTTATTGACGTAGAGCATTTTTTATTAACTGTTCTGTAAGGTGGTGAAGTGGACTGGCCGACTCAATCTTTAGACCTACTTTAAAAAAAATTAAACTCAACAGCAGAGCAGCCTTACTTCTTTCTTAAGTAGACCACAGCTACCCAGCTTCGTTTTGCCCCTAGTGCGGACAAATGTATTGACATATAATTTTATTAATAACTTTGCTGTAAGGTAGTGAAGTAGACTGGCCGACTCCATCTTTGGACCTACTTAAACAAAATTAAACTAGGCAGCAGAACACCCTGTGATCTTTCTCAAGTAGACCACAGCTACCCAGGTTCGTTTTGCGCCTAGTGCGGACAAATGTATTGACATATAACTGTTATTAGTAACTTTGCTGTAAGGTAGTGAGGTAGACTGGCCGACTCCATCTTTGGACCTACTTAAACAAAATTAAACTAAGCAGCAGAACACCCTGTGTTATTTCTCATGTAGACCTCAGCTACCCAGCTTCCCTTTGTGCCTAATGCTGACAAAGGTATTGCCATATAATTTTTTTTATTAAGTTTTCTGTAAGGTATAAAGTAGACTGGCCGACTCAATCTTTGAACATACTTAAAAAAAAAAATAAGCCGAAAAATACCCTGTGTTTTTTTCTCAAGTAGACCACAGCTACCCAGCTTCCATTTGCGTCTAGTGTGGACAAAATTATTGACGTAGAACATTTTAATTAACTTTTTCTGTGATGTAGTGAAGTAGACTATCCGAATTAATCTTTGGATTTATTAAAAACAAATAATAAACTTAGCCGAAGAACACCCTGTGTTTTTTTTCTTAAGTAGACCACAGCTACCCAGCTTCCATTTGCACCTAGTGCGGACAACTGTAATGACGTAGACAATTATAATTAACTTTTCTTTTAGGTAGTGAAGTAAACTGTCCGACTCAATCTTTGGACCTATTAAAAAAAAATTTAAAAATACAAAGCCGAAGAACACCCTGTGTTTTTTTCTTAAGTAGACCACAGCCAACCAGCTTCCCTTTGCGCCATCAGCGGACAAAAGTATTGACGTAGAATATTCTTTATATTTTTTTCTGTAAGGTTGTGGAGAAGGGTGTCCGATCCGACCTGTGGACCTACTTAAAAAAAAAACTAACTGAAGAATACCCTGTTTTTTTTCGTGTAGACAACAGCTACCTAGCTTCCTTTTGAGCCTAATGTGGACAGGACTATTGCCACAGAAAATATTTTATTAAAATTTCTGTAACATAGTGTAATTGACTGTCCGAGTCAATATTTGGACCTAATTTCAAAAAAATTAACTAAGCCGAAAAACACTCTACGTTTTTTCTCAAGTAGACCACAGCTACCCAGCTATCCTTTGTGCCTAGCGCGGACAAAAGAAAGATAATCAAGTAGACTGTCCGATTCAATCTTTGGACCTATTTAAAAAAAAAAATAACTGAAGAACACCCTGTGTTCTTTCTCGAGTACATAACAGCTACCTAGCCTCCCTTTGCGCCTAGTGGGGACAAAAGTATTGATGTAGAACATGTTTTATTAACTTTTCTGTAAGGTAGTGAAGTAGACTGTCCATTTCAATCTTTGGACCTATTTAAGAAAAAATAAACTAAGCCGAAGAACACCCTGTGTTTTTTTCTCAAGTACACCACATCTATTCAGCTATTGTTTACGCCTAGTGCGGACAAAAGTATTGACGTAGAACATGTTTTATTAACTTTCTGTAAGGTAGTGCTGTAGACTGTCCGACCCAATCTTTTGACCTATTTAAACAAAAACAAAAAACTAAGCCGAAGAACACCCTGTGTTTTTTCTCAAGTAGACCAAAGCTACCCAGCTTCCCTTTGCGCCTAGTTCGGACAAAAGTATTGACGTAGAACATTTTAATTAACTTTTCTGTAAGTTAGGGAAGTACACTGTCCGAATCAATCTGTGGACCTATTTAAAAAAACAATAAAGCCGAGTGCGGACAAAAGTATTGACGTAAAACAGTCTCTATTAATTTTTCTGGAAGAAAATGGGGTAGGGTTTCCGACCCCAACTTCAAACCTACTGAAAGAAAATCAAAAGCCGAAGAACACCCTGTGTTTCTTCTCAAGTAGACCACGGCAACCCAGCTTCCATTTGCGCCTATTGTGCACAAAAGTATTGAAGTAGAACATGTTTTATTAACTTTTTTGTAAGGTAGTGAAGTAGACTGTCCGAGTCAATCTTTGGACCTACTTAAAAATAAACTAAGCCGAATAACACCCTGTGTTTCTTCTCAAGTAGACCACGGCAACCTAGCTATCTTTTGCTCCTATTGCGGACAAAAGTATTGACGTAGAACATGTTTTATTAACTTTTCTGTAAGGTAGTTAAGTAGACTGTCCGATTCAATATTTAGACCTACTTTCAAAAAATAAACTAAGCCGAAGAACTTCCTGTGTTTTTTTCTTAAGTAGACCAGAGCAACCCGTCTTCCCTTTGCGCCTATTGCGGACAGAAGTTTTGACTTAGAAGATGTGTTATTAATTTGTCTTTAAGGTAGTGAAGTAGACTGTCCAACTCAATCTTTGGACCTTCTTTCAACAAAAATAAACTAAACCGAAAAACACCCTGTGTTTTTTTCTCAAGTAGACCACAGCTATCCAGCTTTCCTTTGCGCCTAGTGAAGACACAGGTATTGACGTAGAACAGCTTCCCTTTACGCCTATAGCGGACAAAGGTATTGACGTAGAACATTTTAATTAACTTTCCTGTAAGGTAGGGAGGTAAACTGTCCTACTCAATCTTTGGACCTATTTAAAAAAAAAGAAACTAGGCTGAAGAACACCCTGTGTTCTTTCTCAAGTACACCACAGCTACCTAGCCTTCCTTTGCGTCTAGTGCGGACAAAAGTATTGACGTAGAGCATGTTTTACTAACTTTTCTGTAAGGTAGTGAGGTACACTGTCCGACTCAATCTTTGGACCTACTTTCAAAAAAATAAACTAAGCCGATGAAAACCCTTTGTTTTTTCTCAAGTAGACCACGGCTACGAAGCTTCCCTTTGCGCCTAGTGCGGACAAAAGTATTGACGTAGACGATACTTTATTAAACATCCTATATTTTTTTCTAAAGTAGACCACAACTATCCAGCTATCTCTTGCGCCTAGTGTGGACAAAAGTATTGACGTAGAACATGCGTTGTTAACTTTTCTGTAAGGTAGTGAAGTAGACTGTCCGAGTCAATCTTTGGACCTACTTTAAAAAAAATAAACTAAACCGAATAACACCCTGATTTTTTCTCAAGTAGACCACAGCTACCCAGCTTCCCTTTCCGCCTAGTGCAGACACAAGTATTGACGTAGAACAGTTTTATTAACTTTTCTGTAAGTTACTGTGGTAGGGTGTCCGACCCCAACTTTGGACCTACTTTAAAAACAAATAAGCCGAAGAACACCCTGTGTTTTTTTTCAACTAGATCACATCTATTCCGCTATCCTTTACGCCTAGTGCGGACAAAAGTATTGACGTAGAACATTCTCTTTTAATTTTTCTGTAAGGTAAAGGGGTAGGGTGTCCGACCCCAACTTCGTACCTACTGAAGGAAAAAAAAACGAAGAACACACTGTGTTTCATCTCAAGTAGACCACAGCACCCCAGCTTCCCTTTCCGCATATTGCGGACAAAAGTATTGACGTAGAACATGTTTTATTAACTTTTCTGTAAGGTAGTGAAGTAGACTGTCCGACTCTATCTTTGGACCTATTTCAAAAGAAAAGAAACTAGGCCGAAGAACACCCTGTGTTCTTTCTCAAGTACACCACAGCTACCTAGCCTTCCTTTGCGTCTAGTGCGAACAAAAGTATTGACGTAGAGCATGTTTTACTACCTTTTCTGTAAGGTAGTGAGGTAGACTGTCCGACCTACTTTCAAAAAAATAAACTAAGCCGATGAAAACCCTGTGTTTTTTCTAAAGTAGACCTCATCTATTCAGCTTTCCTTTACGCCTAGTGCAACAGAATGATTGACATACAACATGTTTTATTAACTTTTCTGTAAGGTACTGCGGTAGGGTGTCCGACCCCAACTTTGGACCTACTTAAAAAAAAACTAAGCTGAACAACACCCTGTGTTTTTTCTTTCATGTAGACAACAGCTACCTAGCTTCCCTTTGCGCCTAGTGTGGACAAGATTATTGACATAGAACATGTTTTATTAAATTTTCTGTAAGGTAGTGAAGTAGACTGTCCGACTCAATCTTTGGACCTATTTAAAAAAAAATCAACTAAGCCGAAGAACACCCTGTGTTCTTTCTCAAGTACACCACAGCTACCTAGTCTTCCTTTGCGTCTCGTGCGAACAAAGTATTGACGTAGAGCATGTTTTACTAACTTTTCTGTAAGGTAGTGAGGTAGACTGTCCGACTCAATATTTGGACCTACTTTAAAAAAAATAAACTAAGCCGATGAAAACCCTGTGTTTTTTTCTAAAGTAGACCTTATCTATTCAGCTTTCCTTTACGCCTAGTGCAACAGAAGTATTGACATACAACATGTTTTATTAACTTTTCTGTAAGGTACTGCGGTAGGGTGTCCGACCCCAACTTTGAACCTACTTAAAAAAAAACTAAGCTGAAGAACACCCTGTGTTTTTTCTTTCATGTAGACAACAGCTACCTAGCTTCCCTTTGCGCCTAGTGTGGACAAGATTATTGACATGGAACATGTTTTATTAAATTTTCTGTAAGGTAGTGAAGTAGACTGTCCGACTCAATCTTTGAACCTATTTAAAAAAAAAAATCAACTAAGCCGAAGAACACCCTGTGTTTTTTTTTTATCAAGTAGATATCAGCTACCCAGCTTCCCTCTGCATCTAGTGCGGACAAAAGGATTGACGTAGAACATTTGTTATTAACAATTATGTAAGGTAGTGGGGTAGGGTGTCCGACCCAACTTTGGACCTACTAAAAAAAATAAACTAAGTCGAATAACACCCTGTGTTTTTTCTCAGGTACACCACAGTTTCCTAGCTTCCCTTTGCGCCTAGTGCGGACAAAAGTATTGACGTAAAACATGTGTGATTAACTTTTATGTAAGGTAGTGAAGTAGACTGTCCGACTCAATCTTTGGACCTACTTTCAAAAAAATAAATTAAGCAGAAGAACACCGTGCGTTCGTTCTCAAGTACACCACATCTACCCAGCTTCCTTTTGCGCCTATTGCGGACAACAGTATTGACGTAGAACATGTTTTATTAACTTTTCTGTAAGGTAGTGAAGTAGACTGTCCGACTCGATCTTTTGACCTATTTGAAAATAAAATAAACTAAGCCGAAGAACACCCTTGTGTTTTTTCTCAAGTAGACCACAGCTACCCAGCTTCCCTTTGCGCCTAGTGCGGACAAAAGTATTGACGTAGAACATTGTAATTTAACTTTTCTGTAAGGTAGTAAAGTAGACTGTCCGACTTAATCTTTGGACCTATTTCAAAAAAAATTAAGCTGGAGAACACCCTGTGTTTTTTTCTTTCATGTAGACAACACCTTCCTAGCTTCCCTTTGCGCTTAGTGCGGACAAGATTATTGACATAGAACATGTTTTATTAAATTTTCTGTAAGGTAGTTAAGTAGACTGTCCGACTCAATCTTTGGACCTAAAAAAAAATCAACTAAGCCGAAGAACACCCTGTGTTTTTTCTCGAGTAGACCACAACTACCCAGCTTCCTTTTGCGCATTGTGCGGACAAAAGTATTGACGTAGAACATTTGTTATTAACAAATATGTAAGGTAGTGGGGTCGGGTGTCCGACCCAACTTTGGACCTACTTAAAAAAATATACGAAGCCGAATAACACCCAGTGTTTTTTTCACACCACAGCTTCCTAGCTTCCCTTTGCGTCTATTGCGGACAAAAGTATTGACATAGAACAGTTTTGATAACTTTTCTGTAAGGTAGTGATGTAGACTGACCGACTCAATCTTTGGACCTACTTTAAAAATAATAAACTAAGGCGAAGAACACCGTGTGTTGTTTTCTGAAAAATACAACAGCTACCTGACTTCCTTTTGCGCCTATTGCGGACAAATTTATTGACGTAGAACATGTGTTACTAACTTTTCTGTAAGGTAGTGATGTAGACTGTTTCGACTTAATCTTTTGACGTATTTAAAAAAAAACTAAGCCGAAGAACACCGTGTGTTTTTTCTCAAGAATACAACAGCTACCTCGCTTCCTTTTGCGCCTATTGCGGAGAAATTTATTGACGTAAAACATGTTTGATTAACTTTTCTGCAATTTATTGAAGTAGACTGTCCGAGTCAATCTGCTGACCTACTTTCAAAAAATAAATTAAGCCGAAGAAAACCCTGTGTTTTATCTCATGTAGACCACAGCTACACAGCTTCTCTTTGCGCCTAGTGCGGACTAAAGTATTGACGTAGAACATGTTTGATTAACTTTTCTGTAAGGTGGTAAAGTAGACTGTCCGACTCAATCTGTGGACCTACTTTAAATAAAATAAACTAAGCCGAAGAACACCGTGTGTTTTTTTGTCAAGTAGACCAAATCTATTCAGCTATCCTTTGCGGCTAGTGCGGACAAAAGTATTGACGTAGAACATGTTTCATTAACTTCTCTGTAAGGTAGTGAAGTAGACTGTCCGATTAAATCTTTGGACATACTTTCAAAAACATAAACTAAGCCGAAAAACACCCTATGTTTGTTCTCAAGGAGACCTCAGCTACCCAGTTTCCCTTTGCAACTAGTGTGGACAAAAGCATTGACGTAGAATATTCTTTATTAATTTTTCTGTAATGTTGTGGGGTAGGGTGTCCGATCCGAACTGTGGACCAACTTTTAAAACAAAACTAAGCCGAAAAACACCCGGTGTTTTCGTTTAAGTACACCACAGCTTCCTAGCTTCCCTTTGCACCTAGTGCGGACAAAAGTATTGACGTAAAACATGTTTGATTACCTTTTCTGTAAGGTAGTGAAGTAGACTGTCCGACTCAATCTTGGGACCTACTTTCAAAAAAATAAACTAAGCCGAAGAACACCGTGCGTTCTTTCTGAATTACACCACAGCTACCTAGTTTTCCTTTGCGCCTGGTGTGGACACAAGTGTTGACGTAGAACATGTTTTATTAACTTTTTTGTAAGATAGTGAAGTAGACTGTCCGATTCAATCTTTGGACCTACTTTCAAAAAAATAAACAAAGCCAAAGAACACCCTGTGTTTTTTTCTCAAGTAGACCACAGCTATTCAGCTATCCTTTACGCCTAGTGCGGACAAAAGTATTGACGTAGAACATGTTTTATTAACTTTTCTGTAAGGTAATGAAGTAGACTTTCCGAATCAATCTTTGGACCTATTTAAAAAAAAATAAAGCCGAAGAACACCACATCTACCTAGCTTCCCTTTGCGCCTATTGCGGACAAAAGTATTGACGTAGAACATTTTTTATTAACTTTTCTGTAAGGTAGTGAAGTAGACTGTCCATTTCAATCTTTAAACCTATTTAGAAAAAATAAACTAAACTGAGGAACACCCTGAGTTTTCTCTCAATTACACCACAGCTACCTAGTTTTCCTTTGCGCCTGGTGTGGACACAAGTATTGACGTGGAACATGTTTCATTAACTTTTCTGTCAGGTAGTGAAGTAGACTGTCTGACTCAATCTTTGGACCTACTTTCAAAAAAATAAACAAAACCGAAGAACACCCTGTGTTTTTTCTCAAGTAGACCACAGCTACCTAGCTTTCCTTTGCGCCTATTGCGGACACAAGTATTGATGTAGAACATGTTTTATTAACTTTTTTGTAAGGTAGTGAAGTAGACTGTCCGATTCAATCTTTGGACCTACTTTCAAAAAAATAAACAAAGCCAAAGAACACCCTGTGTTTTTTTCTCATGTAGACCACAGCTATTCAGCTATCCTTTACGCCTAGTGCGGACAAAAGTATTGACGTAGAACATGTTTTATTAACTTTTCTGTAAGGTAATGAAGTAGACTTTCCGAATCAATCTTTGGACCTATTTAAAAAAAAAATAAAGCCGAAGAACACCCTGTGTTTTTTTCTCAAGTAGACCACAGCTACCCAGCTTCCCTTTGCGCCTAGTGCGGACAAAAGTATTGACGTAGAACATTCTCTTTGAATTTTTCTGGAAGGAAATGGGGTAGGGTGTCCGACCCCAACTTCCGACCTACTGAAAGAAAAGAAAAAGCCAAAGAACACCCTGTATTTCTTCTCAAGTAGACCACGGCAACACAGCTTCCCTTTGCGCCTATTGCGGACAAAAGTATTAACGTAGAACATGTTTTATTAACTTTTCTGTAAGGTAGTGAAATAGACTTTACGACTCAATCTTTGGACCTACTTTCAAAAAAATAAACTAAGCCGATGAACACCGTGTGTTTTTATTTTTTTCTCAAGTAGACCACATCTATCCAGCTATCCTTTGCGCCTAGTGCGGACAAAAGTATTGACGTAGAACATGTGTTATTAACTTTTTTGTAAGGTAGTGAAGTAGACTGTCCGACTCAATAGTTTGACCTATTTTCAAATAAAAAAAAGACTAATTCGAAGAACACCGTGTGTTTTTTCTCAAGGACACCACATCTACCTAGCTTCTCTTTGCTCCTATTTCGGACAAAGGTATTGACGTAGAACATATTTTATTAACTTTTCTGTAAAGTAGGGAAGTAGACTGTCCGATTCAATCTTTGGACCTACTTTCAAAAAAATAAACTAAACCGAAGAAAACCCTGTGTTTTTTTCTCAAGTAGACCACAGCTACCAAGCTTTCCTTTGCGCCTAGTGCAGACAAAAGTATTGACGTAGAACATGTTTTATTAACTTTTCTGTAAAGTAGTGAAGTAGACTGTCCGACTCAATCTTTGGACCTACTTTCAAAAAAATAAACTAAACCGAAGAACACCCTGTGTTTTTTCTCAAGTAGACCACAGCTACCTAGCTTTCCTTTGCGCCTATTGCGGACACAAGTATTGATGTAGAACATGTTTTGTTAACTTTTTTGTAAGTTACTGGGGTACGGTGTCCGACCCCAACTTTGGACCTACTTTAAAAAAAACTAGGCCGAAGAACACCCTATGTTTTTTCTCAAGTAGACCACATCTATTCAGCTATCCTTTACGCCTAGTGCGGACAAAAGTATTGATGTAGAACATGTGTTACTAACTTTTCTGTAAGGTAGTGAAGTAGACTGTCCCGACTTAATCTTTTGACGTATTGAAAAAAAAAACTAAGCCGAAGAACACCGTGTGTTCTTTCTTAAGAATACAGCAGCTACTTGGCTTCCTTTTGCGCCTATTGCTGACAAATTTATTGACGTAGAACATGTTTTATTAACTTTTCTGTAAGGTAGTGAATTAGACTGTCCGAGTCAATCTTTGCACCTACTTTAAAAAAAAAATTAAACTAAGCCAAAAACCACCCTATGTTTTTTTCTCAAGTAGACCACAGCTATCCAGCTTTCCTTTTCGCCTAGTGCGGATAAACGTTTTGACGTAGAACATGTTTTATTAACTTTTCTGTAAGGTAGTGAAGTAGACTGTCCGACTCAATCTGTTGACCTACTGGGGTACGGTGTTCGACCCCAACTTTGGACCTACTTCAAAAAAATCTAAGCCGACGAACACCCTGTGTTTTGTCTCAAGTAGACCACATCTACCCAGCTTCCTTTTGCGCCTAGTGCGGACAAATTTATTGACGTAGAACATGCGTTACTAACTTTTCTTTAAGGTAGTGAAGTAGACTGTCCCGACTTAATCTTTTGACGTATTTAAAAAAAAAACTAAGCCGAAGAACACCGTGTGTTCTTTCTCAAGAATACAACAGCTACTTGGCTTCCTTTTGCGCCTATTGCTGACAAATTTATTGACGTACAACATGTTTTATAACTTTTCTGTAAGGTAGTGAATTAGACTGTCCGAGTCAATCTTTGCCCCTACTTTAAAAAAAATAATAAACACCCTATGATTTCCTTTGCGCCTAGTGCGGACACACGTTTTGACGTAGAACATGTTTTATTAACTTTTCTGTAAGGTAGTGAAGTAGACTGTCCGACTCAATCTTTTGACCTATTTGAAAATAAAATAAACTAAGCCGAAGAACACCCTGTGTTTTTTTCTCAAGTAGACCACAGCTACCCAGCTTCCGTTTGCACCTAGTGCGGACAAATGTATTGACGTAGAACATTGTAATTAACTTTTCTGTAAGGTAGTGAAGTAGACTGTCCGACTTAATCTTTGGACCTATTTCAAAAAAGAAAAAAACAAAGCCGAAGAACACCCTGTGTTTTTTATCAAGTAGACCACAGCTAACCAGATTCCCTATGCGCCTAGTGCAGACAAAAGTATTGACGTAGAACATTCTCTATTACCTTTTCTGTAAGGTTATGGCATAGGATGTCCGATCCATACTTTGGACCTACTTAAAAACAAAACTAAGCCGAACAACACCCTGGATTTTTTCTCAAGTAGACCTCAGCTACTTAGCTTCCCTTTGCACCTAGTGCAGACAAACGTATTGCCGTAGAACATTTTTAAATAACTTTTATGTAAGGGTGGGTTAGGGTGTCCGACCCCAACTGTGGACCTACTTAAAAACAAAACTAAGCCGAACAACACCTTTGATTTTTTCTCAGGTACACCTCAGCTGCCCAGCTTCCCTTTGCGCCTAGTGCAGACAAAAGTATTGCCGTAGAACATTTTTTATTATCTTTTCTGTAAGGGTGGGATAGGGTGTCCGACCCTAACTTTGAACCTTGTTAAAAAAAAAGAAATGAAGCCGAACAACACCCTTGATTTTTTATCAAGTAGACATCAGCTACACAGCTTCCCTTTGCACCTAGTGCGGACAACAGTTTTGACGTAGAACATTTTTAATAAAAATTTAAGTAAGGGTTGGGTAGGTGTCCGACCCCAAACCTAGTATTAGCAACAACTAAGTATCAATATGTGTGAGCCATACATTAGCTACTGGTCTGATGACAATCTATTCTACAACAAATGGAAGTTTTTAACGACATTGACTGGCTATACAGCCCTTGCACGGTCGGTAAATTTATTCTATAAAGTTAGATCATATAAATAAATTAATTAATTATTTACGGTACGAAGGTTACATACATTTTTTCCTTCTTCAAAAATATTTAGATTTTCTCAGAATTTTCCCAAGATAATTTATGGCTATTTATAAAAAGTGATAATCTATAAAGATATATATTACAATTTTAATTTACCTAAACAATATTAAACTTATAACACAATTAAATAAGCGCAAGGGATATAAGTATTCTCTCTCTTATAGCTGAATTGTTACATTTAAAAGTCATAGACTAGCACTGGCTACGAACATCTGTTTTGGGATATTATTATCATAAAGCTTATTAATCGTGAATAACTGAGGTAAATGAATAATACACAAGTTGATAATTGTCTCTTCTCTGCTAATTAATGTGCATGCAATTCACTCTGATTTACTTATGAGACCACCGACACTAATAATAATTACCTCAAAGTTAGAGGTTCTCCGTTACTGGGAAGATCATGTCGGATCCGATCAATTTATTGGTTCCATTCCCCCACATAAGTCATCACTTCTCCTCAGAAAAAATGCATTGCCATGCGGCATAATTAGCAAGACTACTAATTATTTATATAAGAACTTCAATATAACTTCGAAAACAGACAATAACTTATTTCACTGATTGAGATTTGGCTGACGGATTTTGTTAATGTATTGACAATTTTTATTTATAGCGCAAGTTTACAAGGCAAGATTATTCACCTTTTTCACCTACAAATGTAATGGTTGCCCCCTACACCTACACGACCTAAAGCATATTCATATGAACAATTGGTATCATTCATTTTGTGTGACAACACTTCACCAGTGACCTGAGTGTAAGGTTGACAAGGGCGGATCCAGAACTTTTCATTAGAGGTTTGGAGGGGGGAGGGGGTATGTGTTTACTCCTGTCATGCTTCAGGGATTCCCTATGTAATCAACAAAAATTTTCACACAAAAGGGGGGGGGGGTAGTCGTGAAGCTGTTATCGATGTTCTAGAGCCTTACCATTACTGCGTGCTCTTGACTGTTCAAAAATTACAAAGCTGGGCTGCCGAGAGCTATTTGCATTTCATAACTAATTATCAAAAAGAAAATATTCTTTTTAACTGATTTTGGACCTTTTTTAAAACGTTTTCCACGTTACGGCTGGAAGACAGTAACAATCAAAACCAAGGAATAAACGAAGACTCTTAAAACCAAAAGACGTTTACATCAACAGTTACACCTAATAAATAAGAAACAACACTAAAAACCGGGAGTCAAATCAGGTGCTCGGGAAGAGTAAGCATTTCCTGCACCGTATACGGCACCCGTCGTATTATTTCTTTGTTCAGTTCGTACGTAATGATGGAAGGTTATTATGAATGAAGAAAAATATCAGATATGATTTCTGACACACTTTTGTCATCTTTTGGAAATTATTATAATATGGTAAATTTTATAATATCTAGAACTCTGCCTTTAGATGTGACTCAAATTTAAGTTAAACTCGAAACGCAATGCTAACTAGAACTTTAATTTTATAATGATGGCTTGAATTCGAAATCGAAGACTGACTCAAAGTTTTACTTGAACAGTAACCTGAACTTGAATTTGAATTATAATTCGATTGATGGCTACACTCATAGTATACAACATTGTAATCTATCTAAAAATAGAACAGTTTTTCTTCCGAATTGGTGACGTGGTTTTACCTCATCAAGTACAAATGTAATGGCATAACCACATCAAAGAATGACAGGACCACATCAAATAATGAAACAAACACATCATGTAGTGTAAAATCGTCAAATTGTGAAACATCATTACGTAATGTTAAAACCATATAAAGAATAGGCAAATCATCATTACAAAATAACAAAACCACATCGTGTAATGAAACAACTACATAACGTTAAGTCATATTCACATTAAGTAATGTTTAAACCAAATTGACTAATGACACAACCACATTTAATAATGGTGAAACCACATTGAATAATGACAAAACCGTATTGAGTAATGCCAAAACTATATCAAGTCAATACGAAACCATGTCGTGTAATATCGAAATATCATTAAGTAATGACTATTCCATATTGAGTTATGTAAAAACATCATTACGTAATGTCAAAACCATTTTAAGTAAAGACAAAATTTGATCAAGTTATAGTAGGACAACATAACGTAATATCAGAGTACCACATAAGACAGATGTGGCGTTCCACATAATGTAGTTGTTTCATTACCTAATGTGGTTTTGTTATTTCGTAATGATGATTTGCCTATTCTTTATATGGTTTTAACATTACGTAATGATGTTTCAAAATTTGACGATTTTACACTACTTGATGATTCTGTTTCATTATTTGATGTGGTCTTGTCATTCTTTGATGTGGTCCTGTCATTCTTTGATGTGGTTATCCATTACTTGATGAAGTAAAACCATGTGACCAATTGGGAAAAAACTTCTATTTTTAGATATATTTCCATGTTGTATGTGCCTTGAATGCGTGTGACCATCCATCTAATTAGTGTTCAATAGAATAAAAGTTCGGGTTACTGTTTGAGTTAAACTTTGAGTTAGTTTTCGAATTCAAGTCATGCTCAGGATCAAAGTTCTAGTTAGCATTGAGTTTCGAGTTTGACTTCGAGTTTGAGTCACATTTAAAGGCAGAGTTCTAGTTACAACTTTGAATTTGAGTACCTTCATGAGGTAGAGTTTGAGTAAGATTCGAATTTAAGTCTCATTAGATTAATTAAGATTTCGAGTTGAAATCGAGCTATTTTATATGTCTTTTTGAGTTCGTAATTAAATTTTCTATCGCGGTACAAGGGTTTTGCTTGGGCCTCCGAAAAGAGGGCGTATGGATATGCGTTCTAAATAAACAATGTTGCAGTATACAAAACGCAAAATAGGAGTTGAAATAAAGTTAGATGTGGTGTGATTGCCAATGAGACAACTATCCACCAGAGTTTAAATGCAGTGGATGTAAGAAATCATATATAGGCAACCGTACAGCCTTCAACACTATGTATAGTCAGCTACAAAAGACCACCATGCACTATGTGAACAAAAATCAAACGAAAAAACTAACGTTTTATTTTACAAAAAAACAAATAGGACACATATATATACAACGACAACAATTCAACTGCATGTTCCTGACTTGGGGCAGGTACCTGAAAAAAGTGCACGTGGCGGAGTTTAACATGTATTTGAGCGAACATCGGACTGTAACAGTAGTGTAACAGCACAACACGAGAAAAAAAATGTAAACTAGACAATGTGATGACCCCGCACTCCACTCATTTAACCGATTATACCCCGAAAAGGACGAAGTTCAATTTTTCTCCCAAAAGAGGAAAAATAATAAAAAGAAAAAACCCTGACCACATGCACACCTTCAATACATGTACAAACAGCTAGCTGAGTGATAAATTCCTAGCATTCAAACTGTAGGAGGAGTTATCTGGAAACGCCCTACTTATGCAAGTACATTTCCTAAAAATGACAAAGTTCAACTTGTCCCAACAGAGCACATATTAATAAAAAATTAAACCCTGACCACATGCAGCACAACTTCAATATATGTACAAACAGACAGTTAAGAGAAAACTTACTAGGATTCAAACTGTTTGAGGAGTTATGCTGAATAACTATATACCCATAATAGGACGGAAAGACGGACGGACGGACAGAGGTTAAACACTATGCCCCCAACTGTTAGTTGCAGTAAATTTGCGGTGGCTTGAAAAACAGTTTCAATTGACTGACTCAATATATCGGTATGCATGGGTAATTTAAATCCATCGGGGTGATCTCAGGTTCCGCATGGAAAGTAAGGAGATGTTGCTTAACGTGTGGCGTGCCACCTTGCAATTTGCGAAATTACAAACCGGGTGATTTGGTTTTATTGGAAGTTTACATTCGAGTAAAAGATGAAGGTATTATGGTTACGACAACTGGAACATGTTCGTCGTCACATGTGAAACAGATATTCCAAAAACTTTAATTTTCAATTAGTGCGAGGTAGATCAGAGAAAACAATTGATTAAAAGTAAAAGATTAATATTCGTATATATGTTTAATTGATCATTAACGCTAATAAAAAATCGGAGAATTCTTATTTTATAGTATTGATGCATTGTCGCTTAGTCCGATCCTCCTCCCCCGATTTTCCTGTGACTTAAGTGTGAGTTGATTTGAAGTGTCTCATTTGGTAAGAAAAAAGTATTGATTTGTGTCGAGCCTGCGACATCAATGTAGCGGCAGTGAGACACAACAACGTAATTTCGGGACCTTGTATAGCTTACTATGGGGTATGGGTTTTGCTCATTGTTGAAAACCATACAGTTTTGTTTTCGTTAAATAAAACCGAATTAAAATGTTTTGACATGATAAATGTATTACCTCCATGAAATGTTTTAAAACTTGTATAGGAGTTTTTCCTCAAAATCAAGAAAAAGCATCTACAGAAAAACATTTTTAAATTTTTGTTTGACCGATGAATGTACAGCCGATCAACATTACGCTTCTACACTGAAATAATCACACTGCATAATCAAATTCAGCCATTGTAAAAAAAAAAATGTGAATAAATGTAAAGAGTACACACGACATTTAGGTAAAAAGAAATACTTTTAAATATCTACCTGTTCAACAAACAGGGGTAAAAGAATAAAGTAGCAAATGTGCCGTCCAGCACAGGGAATAATTTAAATGAATAAACTTGTCATACATCGTAGACAAAAAAATGTTCAATTCATTTCCACCAACACTTGTCATACATTGTAGACAAGACATTTTTATTTCTTATTAACATTAGCACTTGTCTTGCATCAAAGACAAGATAATTATAGTTAAAGTAACTTTCCAACTTCCTAAATTCAAATAAACAATAAAATAACTAAAACGAATTTAAGTAAAGTGTTGTGTTCACTGTTTGGAACAGGTGCGTATATACTAGGGTCAAGGTCACTGGCCATCTCTGGTCTGGTGGTTATGGTTTGTTTGTTTAAACATAGCTACTACGTTACCCCTCATAGAGAAGTTAATTCATTTCCTGAGACCTAAAGGCGAAATATGAATAAGAATCAACTGTACATACAATCTACGTAACATAACGGCACTATAGAATGTGCTTTACTTTTGCTTAAAAAAATAACTAAAAAAGTAGACACGTAAAACAATCTTATCCTAAAGTAAATGCTAATAAAATGACGTTTTTCTTTTGCAAGGAGAGTCTTTAATAAGTCGAAACTAGTGATAAGGTTTTCCAAACACTAGACACGCATTTTCATAAAAAGATTCTTTCAATGAACATAACAATCATGATTTGATTTTTCAGACAAGAAGTCGTAAACGCATTCGAACACATATATCTGCATTCGAGGTTGCTGACTATTTTTGTAAACAAATATAGATGAACTTCTACAAATTTAGTATTTCATTACTAACTTACTTCATTAATATTCAATTATTGACTCGTTTTGTTATTAATTTCAGGAGAATTTTCAAACTTGTAGAATAATCTCACAACATCAGAAGCAAAACTTTTGGCTATTTTTTTAACAGGTATATTCGAATGACTGTCAGAAAAAAGAAAATCGTCGAAATCAAGATAATCAATTGTAGATTTATTCTTCCTAACATAACTACACTATTGAATGTCGTCTACTTTTGCTGAAAAATTTACCTAAAAACAGTCTTATCCAAAAGCACATGCTAAGAAAGTGATGTTTGTTTTCCTTTTCAAGGAGAGGTTTTAAACAGTCGAAACTAGTTACAAGGTATACACCAAAATAAATAAGTACTTTTATAAAAAGATGCTTTCAATAAACATAATAATGGAATCTTCATATTTCAGACAATTGGTCGTAAACGCATGCGAACGTATATATCTGCATTCGAGGTTACTGATTATTTTTTTGGTAAAAACATATAAATGAACTTATACAAAGTTAGTGTACACTGTTTAATCATTGTATAATGATTACTATCTGCATTGATATTCAATTATTGACTTTTTTTTCTATTATTAATTTCAGTAGAATTTTCAAACTTATGGAATTCCCTTACAACATAAAACTCAAAACTTTTGGCGACTTTTATTGCTTGTTTTATAGAGATTAAGATAATAACACAATGTTGACTGCTGTGCCTCTTTTTTTAACATTTTTACTTATTATGTAGGTTTGTTTTGTTAATTTTTTTATACGACAATCATACTAGTGAGATGATTAACTAGCCTTAAAACCAGGTTTAATCCACCAGTTTTTATATAAGCAAATGCATGTACTAAGTCATGATTATGACAGTTGATGTTTATTGGATTGATATGGTCACTATTTTCTATTGTACTTTGATTACTATCTTCATTAATATGCAATCATTGACTATTTCCTATTATTAATTTCAGGAGCATTTCCAAATTTATGGAATGATCTAACAACATCAGGGTTAAAACATTTTGAGACTTTTACAAACATGTTTATTCGAATGACTGTTAGACTAAACTATACATCAATATCAAGATAATCAACTGTACATTTATTCTACCTAATATAACGGTACTATAATACAAAACACAAATATGTCGGCATTCCCCTCAAAAGCTAACCAAACAGGCTTATTCAAAAGGGATACAGTTACGATACTGTCCTTAAGAATGGCATATTTTAGTATGAATAGTTATTTACTCATATGGTTTTTGCATTGTAAATAAACAAATTTATCATAAAACAAGTTGTTGGCATAAAACGGTTTATGTTCTTTTCACATATTTTATGATGATATCATACAAAACCCCTGAATGAGAGAGATTATGCTAGAAATTCAGTTGATGAAGACATTATCTTTCAATCAGATTAATTTATGTCTTGAACGGGCATGTCAGTAATTGATAATAGTCCGTTGTTTATGTATGTATCATTGTCATTTTGCGTAGTTTTGAAATCTATTAGGCCCGAGTCCACAATTAATTCCTTTATCATTTCTTTATAACGTTTTGTCGAATTAAAAACACATCTATTTTTTTTGTTTTGTGTGTGTGTGTAATGCACAGTACGTCCAAAAATATATCAAGTATACATCATACACATTTGGTAAATACACATCCATACCCCTATAGGCAATTCAAGAGATGTTCCGAAAAGTGTAATAATACCCTTTTTGCACCAGGCCTAATCACTATTTCCATATAAACATCAGTTAAAATGAAAAATCCAAAAGTTTATTTAAGCTCTCTTCTATCATTTCCACCCCAAAAAAACTAAGAAATCTTTGAGGAAGGGAAAAACAATATAAAGAAAAAATACACTATTATTAAAGGGAACTATATTCGTAGACAACGAAAAGCGGGATCATTAATTGTGGTTTTGGGCCAATAAGATATCTGACTCTGAGTTTTACTGTGCGTGATTTCGTGTCTATGTTTATTCTACATTGTTTAGAGGTGTTAAATGGTCTAACAATACATATGTATGTCCAAGTCAGGAGCCTTCTTCTTTTGTTAGTTTTGTTTATGTGTTGTCAATTGAATTAATTGTTTTCTAAATATTGGACTTGTGTGTAACTTCTATTTTCAATGCATACGTACACATGTTAAGAGGCCAGCTGCATGAAGCCCGCCTTCGGTCGCTGAAATTTCCCGCTGTGTTAAAGACCAATTGGTGATCTTGAGCTCTTTTTTGCCCTTTGATCGGGTTGTTGCCTTTGTTACACGTTCCACATTTCCATTCTTAATGTTATCATACACATTTAAGGATAATTGTCATGTTCCAGACACGTGTAGGTATTCAGTCGTGTGTTCTGCGGGTAAACTAATTAATAAAAATTCACATCTTTTTGGTCATAATTGAACCTTTTAGTATATTTCTCATGTTCAAAATTAGGTGATACACACATAGTGCACACGTATACATAATTAACAAGTTCTTCAAGATGTTTTGCTTAAAACAAGGAAAAAGAAAAAGAAACCGTGAATAATTTTAAAATAGTGTCGACAATTTGAATATTTAAAACACATATATTGAAACAAATTTCATTTCATTCTAGATCTACTTGCAGTTTTGATCATCTTTTTAAATTTTTATATTGCGAAGTAATTTCAATTCAAAATGAAAAATGCATTTTTCATTTTTCAACATTAAAAGTCAAATTACAAAATACTTAATGTCAGCAATTCCAATTTGTCTTCTGAAATGAACTTATAGTATTTTTCCTTTCTAAAACAAGCAGCTGCAAATCATTTGATGTATTCAAACTGTTGACATTTTATCTTTTTTTAATATCCTCGTGAAATCAAAAATTTAATTTCATATTGATAACAAATTTCAAATATCATTAAGAAAATGATTTTTCAAAAGTCACTTCAAAAGAGTTTTGCCTCATGTTTAAAGTGTGAAGAGCAATTTGTAAAATTTATTTTTTTCTGTTAAAAATGCCATTTGTTTGGCGTAAATATACACGGTCTTCTGCTGTACATTGATTACCTAGTACTTCATTCATTTAGTATTCAATTATTGACTATTTTTTATTATTAATTTCAGGAGAATTTCTCAACTTGTGGAATAATCTGTAAACAGAAGAACAAAAATTTTCGGCGACTTTTACAAGGTTTGGACCTACTTAAAAAAAAACTTCAAGCCGAACAAAACCCTGGATTTTTTGTCAAGTAGAAATCAGCTACTAATCTTCCCTTTTCATCTAGTACGAACAACAGTCTTGCCGTAGAACTTTTTTTATTAACTTTTCTGTAAGGTGGGGTAGGGTGTTCGACCCTAACTCTGGATCTAGTTTAAGAATAAAAAATTAAATCGAACAATACCCTGAATTTGTTTTCTCAGGTAGACCTCAGCTACCCTGCTTTCCTTTTGCACATCGTGCAGACAGATGCATTGCCGAAGAACATTTGTTTATTAACTTTTCTGTAAAGGTTGGAGAGGGTGTCAGACCCCTACGTTAGACATACTTAGAAAAAAACTAAGCCTAAGAACATCCTGAACTTTTTCTCAGATAGACCTCAGCAACCTAGCTTCTCTCTGCACCTAGTGAGAAGAGTTGCCGTAGAACATTTTTTTGTAACATGAGGGAACGATATCCGGTCCCAACTTTGGACCTACTTTAAAAACAAAATAAGCCGTAAAACACCCTTGATTCTATTCAAGTAGACTTTAGCTACCTATATTTATTTTCAACCTAGTACGGACAAAAAAATTGCCAAAGAATATTTTTAGTAACTTTTCTGTAAGAGTTGGGACCGATGTCCTGTCCCAACTTTGGACCTACTTTACAAAAAAAAACAAAAAAAAAACTAAACCGTTAAACACCCTTGCATTCTTTTAAGTATACCTCAGTTACCCAGCTTCCCTTTACATCTGGTGTGGACAAAAGCATTGCCGAAGAATATTTATTTATTAACTTTTCTGTAATTTGCACCTTGTGCTGTGAAAAGTATTGCAGTTTAACATTGTGTGTTTAACACTTTTCTGTAAGAATTGGAAAGGGTGTCCAACCCCAACTTTGGACCTACTTAAAACAGAACACAGAACAACACTTCGGATTTTTATTCTCAGGTAGACCGCAGCTACCCAGCCTCTCTTTGCATTTAATCGGACAAAATGATTGCCGTAGAATATGTTTTATTAATTTTTCTGTAAAAAGATGTCCGACCCCAACTTTGGACCTACTTAAAAAAAAGAATCCGAAAACCACCCTGGATGTTTTCCATTTAGAACTCAGTAACCCTGTTTTCCTTTACACCTAGTGCAGACATTACCGAAGAACATTATTTTATTAACTTTTGTGTAAAGGTGGGGTAGGGTGTTCAACCTTAACTTTGTACTTCTTTAACAAACAAAAAAAAACTAAGCCGAACAACACCCTAGATTTTTTCTCAAGTACATCTCATCTACTCAGCTTCCCTTTCGGTCTCATGCAGACAAAAGTATTGCCAAAGATTATTTTATTTTATTTTTTCTATAAGAGTTTTTTTGGACTACTTAAACAAAATGTAAGTCGAAAAACATCCTGGATTTGTTTTCTCAAGTAGACCTCAGTTACCCAGCTTCCCTTTACCACTAGTAAAAACAAAAGTATTGCCTAAGAACGTGTTTCTATTAACTTTTCTGTAAGGGTGGGGTAGAGTGTCTGCCCCCAACTTTGGACTTCCTTAAAAAAAAAGATCAGACGAAAAACACCATGAATCTTAACTCAAGTTGACCTCAGTTACCCAGCTCCCCTTTACATCATTGCGGACAAAAGTTTTGCTGTATAACATTTTATATTTACTGTTCTGTGATAGTTTGGTACGGTGTCCGACCCCAACTTTGGACTTACTTAAAAAAGATAAGACTTTTAAAAAAGCTTCTTTTCCCCCTAGTGCGGACAACAGTATTGCCGTAGAACATTTCTATTTACTTTTCTATAAGGTAAAAGGGTAGGGTGTCCGACCATAACTTTTGACCTACTCAAAGAATAAAAAAAAACTAAGTCTGGACTTTTTCTCAAATAAACATAAGTTACCCAGCTTTGCTTTGCAACTAGTGCTGACAAAGGTTTTGCCGTACATTTATTATTTTTTCTGAAAGGGAGTGGGGTAGGGGGTCTGAACCCAACTTCGGACTTCGTACAAACTAAGCTGAAGAACACCCTTTTTTTTCTCAAGTAGACCACAGCTACCCAGATTCCCTTTGGACATAATTCAGACAAAAATATTGCCGTTGAAATTTTTTAATTTAAAAAAAAACACTTTTCTGTGAGGTAGTGAAGTAGACTGTCCGACTCAATCTTTGTAACTTATTATAAAAACCGAAGCCGTAGAACACACTGTGTTTTTTCTCAAGTAGACCACAGCTACTCATTTTCTTTTTTGCGCCAATTACTAATAAATGTATTATGTAGAATATTCTTTATTAACATTTCTGTAAGAGTAGGGTTTGGTGTCCGACCCCAACTTAAGATCTACTTAAAAAAAAAAAAAAAAAAAATAAGCCGAAGAACACCCTGCGTTTTTTCTTAAGTAGACATAAACTACCAAGCTTCCCGTTGCACCTAATGCCGACAAAAGGATTGCCGTAGAACAATTGTTTTATTACTTTTTTTGTAACGGTGGGGTTGGGTGTCTGACCCGAACTTCGGACTAACCTTTAAAAAGCAAAAAACAACTTATCCGAAGAACACCCTGGATTAATTCTCCATTAGACATAAGCTACCCCGCTTCCTTTTGTACCTAATGTGGACAAACATATTGCCATACAACATTTTCTATTTACTTTTCTTTAAGGGTTTAATAGGGTGTCTGACCCCAACTTTGAACCTACTTAATAAAAAAACTAAGCCGAAGAATGCACTATATTTTTTTCTCTCAAGTAAACCACAGCTACCAAGCTTTCTTTTCCGCCTAGTGTGAACAAAACATTCGACGTCGAACAGTTTTATTAACTTTGCTGTAAGGTTGGGGTTGGGTGTCCGATCTCAACTTTGGACCTACTTTAAGAAAAATAAACTAATCCGAAGAACACCCTGTGTTTTTTCTGAAGTAGACATAACCTATCCAGCTTCCCTTTGCACCAAGTGCTGATAAAGATATTGGCGTAGAAGATTTTCATTCACTTTAATGTAAGGTAATATGGTACGGTGTCCGACCCCAACTTTGGACCTACTTTTAAAAAAATAAGCCGAAGAACACTCTGTGGTTTTTCAAGCTTCCCTTTGCCCTCTAGTGCGGACAAAAGTATTGCCGTAGAACATTTTTTAATATTTTTTCTGTAAGGTAGTGAAGTAAACTCTTCGACTCAATCTTTGGACCTTCTTAAAAATAATAAACTAAGCCGTAGAACACACTGTGTTTTTCTCAATTAAACCATTTTGTTGACGTCAGCATATTTCTTTGCCGTGGATTCTTTTTAAAAAAAAATCAACGCTTTTTAAATCAGTCGCTGAAATGGGCTCACCATGTTATATTCTTTTGTTTCCTTTGTGTGCCTAATATCATTAAGTTTGAATTGACTAATTTATTGATTTCTGCTCACCAATGGAATTGTTAATTATAAAACTTCCTTTTTATTTTTGAAATTCCTATATGCCTTTGCCGGGAATCAAACCCGTCCATGAATACTGTTACGTGTTACTGAAATCAACATCTCGACGAAACCTCTGGGCAAATAATCGTTTATGATTTAGATGTCTATTTTATGTATACATAGATGAATATATGATGTACATCGGTACAACAGACACACAGGGCTTGTGCCTTTATATATACATATAGACAAACTCATTAACCGAACTATGAAACCTTGTGACTACCAACTCGTACTATACGTCTGTCTATTCCTGTAGTACTTTTTTATTAACTTATCTGTAAGGTAGTGAAATGACTGTCTGACTCAATGTTTGGACAAACTTACAAACAATAAACTAAGACGTAGAACACACTGTGTTTTTCTCAAGTAGACCACAGCTACCCAGCTTTCATTCACACCTAGTGCAACGTTTTTAATTACTTTTCTCTAAGGATGGGATTGGGTGTCCGATCCCAACTTTGGACTTCTTTAAAAACAAAAAAGTAAGCCGAAGAACAAACTGTTTTTTTCTCAAGTTGACCACAGCTATGAAGCTTCCCTTGACCGCTAGACAGACAATTTAATGTTGAACATTTTTATTAACTTTTCTGTAAGGGTTGGGTTGGGTTTCTGACATCAACTTTGGACCTACTTTAAAAAAAAAAGTAAGCCGAAGAACACCTTGTGTTTTATCTCATGAAGACCTAATCTACCAAGCTTCCCTTTGCACCAAGTGCTGATAACAGTATTGCCGTAGATCTTTTTAATTAACTTTTCTGTAATGTAGTGTGGTACGGTGTCCGACCCTAACTTTTGATATACTATAACAAACAAATAAACTAAGCCGAAGAACAACCTGTTTTTTTTTTCTCAAGTAGAAAACAGGTTCCCAGCCTTTCTTTGCATCTAGTGCCGTAACACATTATTTATCAAATTTTTCTGTGAGGTTATGAAGTAGACTGGCCAACTCAATCTTTGGACCTACTTAAAATCTCAAGTAGACCACAGCTATCTATCTTCCTTTTTGCGCCTATTGCAGACAACATATTTGACGAAGAGCATTTCTCTGTAAGGTAATGGGGTTTAGTATCTGACCCCAAATTTGGTCCTACGTTGAAAAAAATATGTGCCGAAGAACACCCTGGGTTTTTACTCAAGTAGACATAAGCTAACCAGCTTCCCTTTGCACCTAATGTAGATAAACGTTTTGCCGTTGAACATATTTTATTAAATTATGTAAGGTAGTAAAGAGGACCATCCGACTCAATCTTTGGACCTACTTAAAAAAAAACTAAGCCGTTCAAAACCGTATGTTTTTTTTTTCTCAAGAATACCACAGCTGTAAGAAAGTGAAGCAAACTGACTCAATCTTTAGACTTACTTAAAAAAAAACCTAAACCGTGGAATACCCTGTGTTTTTTCTCAAGTAGACTACACCTACCCACCTTCATCTTGCACCTAGGGCGGACAAAAGTATTGCCGCAGAACATTTTGAATAACTTTTCTGTAAGGTAGTTAGGCAGACTGACTGAATCTTCAGACTTATTTAAAAAAAAAATAACTAAGCCGAAGAACACCATAATTTTTCTCTCGAGTAGAGCACAGCTTCCGAGCTTCTGTTTGCAACTAGTGCAGACAACAGTATTGCCTTAGAATATTTTTCAAACAACTTTTCTGTAAGTAAAAGACAAGGTGTCCGACCCTAACTTTTGACCTACTCAAAGATTAAAAAAAACTTAGTCTAAGAACACTCTGGCTTTTTTCTCAAGTAGTGCTGAAAAAAGTTCTGCAGTACACCATTTTTTTATTATTAATTTCTGGAAGGTATTGGGGTAGGGTGTCCGACCTCAATTTTGGACTAACTTAGCCGAAGAACACCATGTGTTTTTTCTCAAGTAGACCACGGCTACCCATCTTGTACCTACTACAAAAACAAACTAAGCCAAAGAAAACCCTTTTTTTCAAGTAGACCATAGCTTCCCATAGGTACGGAAAGTGATTTTTTTTTAAATCAACTGATCGAAGAAAACTTTATCTCATTTTAAAGGCATTGTGAAGACATTTTCAAAACAGTTTCACTTTTATCAATACACATAATAACAAGAAAGAAATAGTAAATTTTCAAAATGGAAATTTTTTACTATTCTGGAAAAACTGTTTCCTCTCTTTAAAAAATAATAAAATATATTTTTTTAATCATTTGGGTTATAGTTTTGTTTATATTGCTTCTTTTACATCTTGTTAGTCAATTTTGATCCTCCATATTAATGTTTTTTGGTCAAAATAGAAGCAGAAAGCATGAAAATGTCAACCACTCTCATGAAATTCTATCGTCCAAAGTCACATAACATGACAATTTTTATATATTCCTTTTTTCAGAGCATCACTTGGTATATTGAAAATGTAAAGTAGAACTTTATAAACATTTGAATGTAAAGAAACAAAATATAAATATGAATATTACTCTTTGTATACAAATGTATATGTTTAATTGTGTGGGTGTATAAAAAAGAAGATGTGGTATGATTGCCAATGAGACAACTCTCCACAAGAGACCAAACGACACAGAAATTAATAACTATGAGTCACCGTACGGCCTTCAACAATGAGCAAAGTCCAAACCGCATAGTCAGCTATAAAAGGCCCCGAAATGACAAATGTAAAACAATTCAAACGAGAAAACTAACGGCCTAATTTATGTACAAAAAATGAACGAAAAACAAATATTTAACACATCAACAAACGACAACCACTGAATTACAGGCTCCTGACTTTGGACAGGCACATACATACAGAATGTGGTGGGGTTAAACATGTTAGCGGGCGCCCAATCCTTCCCCTGACCTGTCACAGTACAACATAAGAATGAACTATAAAAATCAGTTGTACCATGAGAGACAATAATTGTTTTGAATTATGTCATCTGTCTTTGTATAGTCATGATAGTTTTAGAATGTTCCCTTTTCATTAACATTCTATTGAATGAAATATTCTTATTCTTATATAGCAAGTATAGTAAATGTTTATAAATTAGAATAAACAACAAGCTTTTAACAATTATTCTACAAGACTAAAATACCTGTTGCACTGAATAACAATGAAAATAATATAACATTATTTTTTTTTCGAGAAATTTCAAACAAAATAATTAGGTCAGATCACTGTCAATACTTGTATGGATAAAAGTAAAGTTAATTCATATCTGTATATCAGTTACAATATTTATACAGTGAAATCTGTAAACCAATCTCATTCAGGACTGAAGTTCAAAAATGCATTGAATGTGAATAGCATTCGAAGTTAACTGCCGCTACTGCATGGATTCCTATGTATGTTTTTAGTTGAAAATACATATATTGATTGTTGTTTAACCACATTATTCAGTATCCTTACTATCTCGTGTGCAATATCAAGTGTTTGAACTATCTTTAAATCGCAATAAACTGGCTGTATAATGCAAAAAACAAAACTATCACCGCTGATTTCCAATCAAAACTAAACCAAAAGTTGTCCATGCAAGGGAAATAACTCTGTATACACAAAAAGGAGGGTTATTTATAAAAATTAATTTTGATATGAACACAGCTATCTAGATTGATTTATTGGACCTAATTATTTAATTAATATATTAAACTTAATAAAAAAATACATTTTATGGCTGTATAAAGTTCCCTTGTATTTTTTTGAAACGAATGTAACTTTCAAACCCTTGTTTGTACCTCAAATATTTCATCGTATTCCCGAAAATTATAATATACAAAATCATGTATATTCATATAATATCTATCAAAAACAAACAAGTTAATAGAAGGCCGTAATCGGAGGTCTCCCAAAGATTATATTTTTGCACACATCTGGGAACAATTATTTAGGGTAATTTGGAGTTATCTCCCATTTGTTTGCCATGCCTACTTCCCAGTTTTCCTTTGCACCAAGTGCTGATAAAATTTTGCCGTAGAACATATATATTAACTTTTCTGTAAGATAGTGTTGTACGGTGTACAACCCGCGCTTTGGATCTACTATATAAAAAAAAATAAGCCGAAGAACACTCTGTTTTTTTCCAAGTAGACCATAGCTTCCAAGTTTTCCTTTGCATCGAGTGCAGACAACAGTTTTCACTTAGAAAATTTTTATCAAGTTTTCTGTAAGATAGTGAGGTAGGGTTTCCGACCCCAACTCTTACTGACTTACTTAAAATTCAATAAACTAAGCCGAGGAACACCCTGTGTTTTTTTTCAAGCAGACCACAGTTACCCAGCTTCTGTTTTAACCTAGTGCGGACAAAAGTATTGTAGTAGAACATTTTTTATTAACTTTTCTGTAATGGGGACGGGTTGGGTGTCATACCCCAACTTTGGACCGACTTTGAAAAAAACCATAAACTAAGCCGAAGAACACCCTGGATTTTTTTCTTAAGAAGACATAAGATACCCAGCTTCGCTTTGCACTTAGTGCTGACAAAAAAATTGTGGTAGAACATTTTTCAATATTTTTTCTGTAAGGTAGTGTGTTACGGTGTCCGACATCAACTTTGGACCTACTTAATATAAAAAAAACTAAGCCGTCCGACTCAATCATTTGACCTACTTAAAAAAAAGTAAGCCGTAAAACACCCAATTGTTTTTTTTTCTGAAGTAGACCATAGCTACCCAGCTTTCCTTTACACCTATTGCTAACAGTATTGCCGTAGAACATTTTGATTAACTTTTCTGTAAAGTAGTGTGGTACGGTGTCCGATCCCAACTTTGCACCTACTCAAAGATAAACAAACTAAACCAAAGAACACCCTCCATTTTTTCTCCAGTAGACCTCAGCTACCAAGCTTCCCTTTACAACTAATGCATTTAAACGTATTGTTTTAGTACATTTGTTATTAACTTTTCTGTACGGAAGTCAGGTAAACTGTCCGACTTAATCTTTAGATTTACTTATTATTTTTTAACTAATCCGAAGAACACCCTGAAATTTTTCTCAAGTAAGCATAAGCTACCCAGATTTCCCTTTCACCTTGTGCTGACAAAAGTTTTGTCGTGCATTTTTTTTTTATTTACTTTTCTGTAATGTAATGGGGAAGGGTGTCCGATCTTTAATTTGGACCTCCTTTAAAAGAAATTAACTTTTAGCTGAAGAACACACTGTGTTTTTTCCAAAACAACCCAGCCTTTCTTTGCACCTAGTGTGGACAAAAGCTTTTTCGTACAACATATTTTATTATCTTTTCTTTAATGTAGTGGGGTTGGGTGTCTGACCCCAATTTTGGACCTACGTGGAACAAAAATTTTGCGAAAGATTTTCTCTCCAGTATACCTCAGCTGCCCAGCTTCCCTTTGCACCTAGTGCAGACAAAAGTCTTGCCGTAGAACATTAACTTTTCTGTAAGTTTTTTTTCTTAAATAGACCACAGCTACTTAGCGTTTCTTTAAACCTAGTGCGGACAAAAGTATTGCCATTGAACATATTTTTATAAACTTTTCCGTAAGGAAGTGTGGTGCGGTGTCCGACACCAACTTTAGACCTTCTATAACAAAAAATGAACTAAGGCGTAGAACACACTGGATTTTTTCTCAAGTAAACATAAGCTACCCAGCTTCCATTTTTACCTTGTGCCGACAACAGTTTGTGGTTCAACATTTTTATTAACATTTCTGTAAGGTAAACTGTAAGGTAAGATGACTGTCCGACTCAATCTTTGAACCTACTTAAAAAACAATAAACTAAGCCGTATAACACACTGTGTTTTTTTTTCACAGGAAGACCACAGCTACAAAGCTTCCCTTTGCGCCTCCTGCGGACAATGATTTGACGTCAAATATTGTTTATTAATTTTTTTATGTAAGGTAGTGGGGTAGGGTGTCTGTCCGACATCAACTTTGCACTTTCTTTAAAAAAAAGTAAACTAAGCCTAAGAATACCCTGTGTTTTTTCTCAAGTAAACCAAACCTATCCGGCCTTTTTTTGCACCTACTATGGACAGAAGTATAGCCATACAACAGTTTTCAGTAACTTGTCTGTAAGATAGCGGGGTTGGGTGTCTGACGTTAAATTTGGACCTAGGTTAAAATCAAACTTTGCGAAAGAACACCTTGGATTTCTCCTCCAGTATACCTCAGCTACCCAGCTTCCCTTTGCACCTAGTGCAGACACAAGTATTGCCGTAGAACATTTTTTATGAACTTTTCTGTAAGGTAGACTGTGAGATAAGATGACTTTCCTACTCAATCTTTGAACCTACTTAAAAAACATTAAACTAAGCCGAAGAACACCCTGTGTTTTGTCTCAAGTAAACCAAAACAACCCTGCCTTTCTTTGCACCTACTGCGGACAGAAGTATTACCGTACAACATTTTTTAATAATTTTTCTGTAAGGTAGCGAGGTTGGGTGTCTGACCTTAAATTTGGACCTACGTTGAAAACAAACTTTCCGGAAGAACACCTTGGGTTTCTTATACGGTATACCTCAGCTACCCAGCTTCCCTTTGCACCTAGTGCAGACACAAGTTTTGCCGTAGAACATTTTTATTAACTTTTCTGGAAGTTAGACTGTAAGGTAAGATGATTGTCCGACTCAATCTTTGAACCTACTTAAAAAGCAATAACTTAAGCTGTAGAACACACTGTGTTTGTTCTCAAGTAGACCACAGCTACACAGCTTCCCTTTGCACCTATTGCGGACAATGATTTAACATCAATATTTTTTATTAATTTTTCTGTAAGGTGATGGGGTAGGGTGTCCGACACCAATTTTGCACTTTCTTTCAAAAAAATAAACTAAGCCGAAGAACACCCTGTGTTTTTTCTCAAGTAAACCGCAGCTACCCAACCTTCCAATGCACCTAGTGCGGACAGAAGTATTGCCGTACAACAATTTTTATTAACTTTTCTGTAAGGTAGCGGGGTAAGGTGTCTGACCCTAAATTTGGACCTACGTTAAAAACAAACTGTGCCAAAGAACACCTTGAGTTTCTTCTCCAGTACACCTCAGCTACCCAGCTTCCCTTTGCACCTAGTGCAGACACAAGTATTGCCGTAGAACATTTTTTATTAATTTTCTGTAATGTAAACTGTAAGGTAATAAGACTGTCCGACTCAATCTTTCAATCTACTTAAAAAACAATAAACTAAGCCGTAGAACACACTGTGTTTTTTCTCAAGTAGACCACAGCTACACAGCTTCCCTTTGTGCCTATTGCGGACAATTATTTGACGTCAATATTTTTTTTTATTAATATTTCTGTAGGGTGATGGGCAGGGTGTCCGACACCAACTTTGCACTTTCTTTCAAAAAAATAAACTAAGCCGAAGAACACTCTGTGGTTTTTTTTTAAAGTAAACCACAGCTACTCGACCTTCCCTTTGCACCTAGTGCGGACAAAGGTATTGCCGCACAACCTTTTTTATTAACTTATCTGTAAGGTAGTGAGGTTGTGTGTCAGATCCTAAATTTGGACCTACGTTACAAAACAACTGTGCGGCAGAACACTTTGGGTTTCTTCTCCAGTATACATCGGCTACCTAGCTTCCCTTTTCACCTAGTGCAGACACAAGATTTGCCGTAGAATCTTTTTTTTTATTAACTTTTCTGTATGGTATATTGTAAGGTAAGAAGACTGTCCGACTCAATCTTTGAAACTACTTAAAAAACATTAAACTTAGCAGTAGAGCCCACTGTGTTTTTTTCTGAAGTAGACCACAGTTACCCAGCTCCCCTTTGCGCCTATTGTTGACAATGATTTGACATAGAACATTTTTTATTATTTTTTTTTCTGTAAAGTAGTGGGGTAGGGTGTCCGGCCCCAACTTTGTACTTTCTTTTAAAAAGAATAAACTAAGCCGAAGAACACCCTGTGTTTTTTCTCAAGTAAACAACAGCAACCTGGCCTTTCTTTGCACCTAGTGCGGACATAAGTATTGCCGTACAATATTTTGTATTAACTTTTCTGTAAGGTAGCGGGGTTGGGTGTCTGACCCTAAATTTGGACCTATGTTAAAAACAAACTGTGCCGAAGAACACCTTGAGTTTCTTCTCCAGTATACCACCGCTACCCAGCTTCCCTTTGCACCTAGTGCAGACACAAGTATTGCCGTAGAACATTTTTAATACATTTTCTGTAAGGTAACTGTAAGGTAATAAGACTGTCCGACTCAATCTTTGAATCTACTTAAAAAACAATAAACTAAGCCGTAGAACACACTGTGTGTTTTCTCAAGTAGACCACAGCTACACAGCTTCCCTTTGTGACTATTGCGGACAATAATTTGACGTCAATATTTTTTTGATTAATATTTTTGTAAGGTGATGGGGCAGGGTGTCCGACACCAACTTTGCACTTTCTTTCAAAAAAATAAACTAAGCCGAAGAACACTCTGTGTTTTTTTTTTAAGTAAACCACAGCTACTCGACCTTCCCTTTGCACCTAGTGCGGACAAAGTATTACCGCACAACATTTTTATTAACTTCTCTATAGTAGTGAGGATTTCTCCTCCAGTATACCTCAGCTACCCAGCTTCCCTTTGCACCTAGTGCAGACACAAGTTTTGCCGTAGAACATTTTTATTAACTTTTCTGTAAGGTAGATTGTAATGTAAGATGACTGTCAGACTCAATCTTTGAACCTACTTGAAACAATAAACTAAGCCGTCGTAGAACACACTGTGTTTTTTCTCAAGTGGACCACAGCAATCTAGCTCACTTTTGCGCCTATTGTGGACAATGATTTGACAAAGAACATTTTTTATTATTTTTTCTGTAAGGTAATAGGGTAGGGTGTCCGGTCCCAACTTTGCACTTTCTTTTAAAAAGAATAAACTAAGCCGAAGAACACCTTGTGTTTTTTCTCTGGTAAACCACAGCAACCCGACCTTTCCTTGCACCTATTGTGGATAGAAGTATTGCTGTACAACATTTTTTATTAACTTTTCTGTAAGGTAGTGGGGTTGGTTGTCTGACCTTAAATTTGGACATACGTTTAAAACAAACTTTGCGGAAGAACACCTTGGATTTCTCCTCCAGTATATTTCAGCTACATGTACCCAGCTACCCTTTGCACCTAGTGCAGACACAATTATTGCCGTAGAACATTTGTATGAACTTTTCTGTAAGGTAGATTGTAATGTAAGATGACTGTCCGACTCAATCTTTGAATCTACTTTAAAAAATAACTTAGGCCGTAGAAAACACTGTGTTTTTTCTCAAGCAGACCACAGCTTCACACATTTCAAAAGTCTAAAAGTCTGAAAAGACCAGTTTTTGTCTTAATTTGCATGAAGTTTTACTCGACATTCCCCAAACGTATGACTTGTGTCTTAATTTTTCTTGACAAATTTTCATTCAAATTAGATTTGTATGAAATTACTCGACATATTCTAAACATTCTGAATATGGTCTTAAAATTTCTTGACATAATTTTGACATTTGAATACTGTCTTGAAATTTCTCGACATATTCTCGAGATTCTTATTGTTTTCTCAGTATAGATTGACATATTCTGAACATTTTGAATTGTGTCTTAAATTTACTTGACAACTCTGAGTTTTACAAATCATGACCAATATTCATGATATAATTTAATTTTTATTTCTCTTTATATGAAATTTTGTTTCAAGTTACACTTCTTACAACAAAAATAAAAGTTGGGCAAGTAAAATAATTGAAAATTTGGGTATATTAATATTTTTACAAATGCAAATATGGCTATGAAATCTAAAGTATTAATAATTCAATTGTGGGTATGTTGATATAAAACAATTCAAATGTGAATTTTTGAATAATTGCAAATTTTGATTCCTAAATCTTATGAATAATTACTAAATGATTTAAACCAATCATTCTACATTCATAATATTCAATGTTAATATGATAAATAATTATTGTACCAAGATGTGGTTTACATAAATAGCAAAGTATGATGGTATACTAATTCTTCCAAAGATTTGTATACTCTTACTACATTTTTAGTATACAAATCCTTCATTAAACAGAAGAACATTTGTTTAATGTCATCTGTTGGAATATATATTAAGTATTACACATGGACAGGATGTTCCCAATAAACTTAAGGTATTCCACACCCCAGGGTACACACAACTGTCAAATAGAAACGACTGATTTACCTGTTATCAGCCATAAAACGTATCAGTTGACCGACCGTACCACTACAATTTATAAAGTATGTTGATAGATGAAAATGAAAATCATCATTTTAATGAGAAAAAAAAATGAATTAAAATAGATTTTCTTCATTAAAATTATGAAGTTTATTATTTTAACATAAAAACAAATTGAATAATTCCCAAAGAATTAAAAGAAATTATTTACTACTCCAGAAATACTAAAAAAAATGTATTTATGATGGGTCCCTTCAATGATTTCGATATCTCTAATAATATACAAAATTAATCCTTGATTCTTCAAAGTTTAGTTTAGCCATACTAAAGAGGCGCATATAATAGAATAGAAAATCATAACAGTGCAGAAGAAGTCTTTTCACATTTCAGGCGAAATTTAAATTTATACTGTTGAGATAGTGTCAAGACCTATTTAAGACTGTCAAGAATGTGTCGAGATATATTCAGACAGCTTTAAGACTGTCAAGAATTTATCAAGACATATTCAGACAATATTAAGAATGTCAAAAATAAGTCAAGACTGTCGAGACAAATTTAAGACAGTCAAGACAGTCGAGACTCATCCAGACTCATATCAGATGATACATGAAGTGTCGAGAAATTTTTAGACAATGTTCATACTGTCAAGTAAAATCAAGAATCTTATTAGACAAATTCATACTATGTCAAAATAAATTAAAAATTATTCAGACAAATTAAGAATGTCAAGTAAAAATTCATGCTAATTCAGACAAAAACTGGTCTTTTCAGACTAATTGAATTTTTATTGACAGCTTACCTTTGCGCCTATTGCGGACAATGATTTGACGTCAATATTTCTTATTAATTTTTCTGTAAGGTAGTGGGGTAGGGTGTCTGACCCTAAATTCGGATCTACGTTACAAAAAAACTGTGCGGAAGAACAGTTTTGATTTCTTCTTCGGTATACATCAGCTACCCAGCTTCCCTTTGCACCTAGTGCAGACAAAAGTTTTGCCGTAGAACATTTTTTATTAACTTTTCTGTAAGGTAGACTGTAAGGTACGAAGACTGTCCGATTCAATCCTTGAACCTACTTGAAAAACAATAAACTAAGCCGTAGAACACACTGTGTTTTTTCTCAAGTAGACCACAGCTACCCAGCTCCCCTTTGCGCCTATTGTGGACAATGATTTGATTTAGAACATTTTTTTTTCTGTAAGGTAGTGGGGTAGGGTGTCCGGCCCCAACTTTGCACTTTCTTTTAAAAAGAATAAACTAAGCCGAAGAACACCCTGTGGTTTGTCTCAAGTAAACCACAGCAACCCGTTCTTTCTTTGCACCTAGTGCAGACAGAAGTATTGCAATACAACATTTTTTATTATCTTTTCTGCAAGGTAGCGGGGTTGTTTTGTCTGACCCTAATTTTGGACCTACGTTAAAAGCAAACTATGCCGAAGAACACCTTGGGTTTCTTCTCCAGTACACCTCATCTACCCAGCTTCCCTTTGCACCTAGTGCAGACACAAGTATTGCCGTAGAACATTTTTCATTAACTTTTCTGTAAGTGTAAGGTAGACTGTAAGGTAATAAGACTGTCCGACTCAATCTTTGAACCTACTTAAAAAAAAATAAACTAAGCCGTAGAAGACCCTGTGTTTTTTCTCAAGTAGATCACAGCTACCCAGCTCCCCTTAGCGCTTATTGTGGACAATGATTTGACATAGAACATTTTTAATTATTTTTTTTCTGTAAGGTAGTGGGGTAAGGTGTCCGGTCCCAACTTTGCATTTTCTTTTAAGAATAATAAACACAGCCGAAGAACACCCTGTGTTTTGTCTCTAGTAAACCACAACAACCCGGCCTTTCATTGCACCTAGTGCAGACAGAAGTATTGCCGTACAACATTTTTTATTAACTTTTCTGTAAGGTAGCGGGATTTAGTGACTGACCCTAAATTTGGACCTACGTTAAAAACAAACTGTGCCGAATAACACCTTGGGTTTCTTCTCAAGTACACCTCAACTACCTAGCTTCCCTTTGCACCTAGTGCAGACACAAGAATTGCCGTAGAACATTTTTTTAAAACTATTCTGTAAGGTAGACTGTAAGGTAATAATACTGTCCGACTCAATCTTTGAACCTACTTGAAAAACAATAATCTAAGCCGTAGAACACACTGTGTTTTTTCTCAAGTTAACCCCAGCTACATAGCTTCCCTGTGGGCCTACTGCGGACAATGTATTGTCGTCAAAATTTAATTTTTTAATTTTTTATAAGTTAGCAGGGTAGGGTGTCCGACACAAACTTTTCACTTTCTTTCAAAAAAGTAAACTAAGCCGAAGAAGACCCTGTGTTTTTTCTTGAGTGTTAGAAAAAACACAGCTATCCGACCTTTCTTTGCACCTAGAGCGGAAAAACGTATTGACGTACAACATTTTTTTATTAACTTTTCTGTAAGGTAGTGATGTTGAGTGTCTGACCATAAATTTGGACCTACGTTACAAAAAAAAATGTGCAGAAGAACACCTTTGATTTGTTTTCCAGTATACCTCAGCTTCCCAGACTCCCTTTGCACCTAGTGCAGAAACAAGTATTGCCGTAGAACATTTTTTATTAACTTTTCTGTAATGTAGACTGTAAGGTAAGAAGACTGTCCGACTCAATCTTTGAACCTACATGAAAAACAATAAACTAAACCGTAGAACACGATGTGCTTTTTTTCAAGTAGACCACAGCTACACAGCTTCCCTTTATGCCTATTGCGGAGAAGTATTTGACGTCAATTTTTTTTGACAAATTTTTCTGTAAGATGATGGGGTAGGGTGTCCGACACCAATTTTGCACTTTCTTTCCAAAAAATAAACTAAGCCGAAGAACACCCTGTGTTTTTTCTCAAGTAAACCACACCTACCCGACCTTCCTTTGCACCTAGTGCGGACAAAAGTATTACCGTACAATATGTTTTATTAACTTTTCTATAAGGTAGCGGGGTTGGGTGTCTGACCCTAAATTTGCACCTACGTAGAAAAAACTGTGCGGAAGAACACCTTGGGTTTCTTCTCCAGTACACCTCAGCTACCCACTTCCCTGAGCACCTAGTGCAGACACAAGTTTTGCCGTAGAACATTTTTTATTATCTTTTCTGTAAGTGTAAGGTAGACTGTAAGGTAGTAAGATTGATGGACTCATTCTTTGAACATGCTTAAAAACAATAATCTAAGCCGTAGAACACACTCTATTTTTTCTTAAGTAGACCATAGCTACACAGCTCCCCTTTGTGCCTATTGCGGACAAGTATTTGACGACAATATTGTTTTTATTAATTTTCCTGTAAGGTGATGGGGTAGGGTGGTCCGACACGAATTTTGCACTTTATTTCAAAAAAATAAACTAAGCCGAAGAACACCCAGTGTTTTTTCTCAAGTAAACCACAGCTACCCGACCTTCCCTTTGCACCTAGTGCGGACAAAAATATTACCGTCGATATTTTTTATTAACTTTTCTGTAAGGTAGCGGGGTTGGGTGTCTGTTCCTAAATTTGGACCTACGTTCCAAAAAAAATGTGCGGAGGAACACCTTAGGTTTCTTCTCCAGTATACCCCAGCTACCCAGCTTCCCTTTGCACCTAGTGCAGACAAAAGTTTTGGCGTAGAACATTTTTTATTTACTTCTCTGCATGAAAGACTTTAAGGTGAGAAGACTGTCCGACTCAATCCTTGAGCCTACATGAAAAACAATAAACTAAGCCGAAGTACAAACTGGTTTTTTTTCTCAGGTAGACCACAGCTACCCAGCTCCCCTTTGCGCCTATTGTGGACAATGATTTGACAAAGAACATTTTTGATTACTTTTTTTCTGTAAAGTAGTGGGGTAGGGTGTGCGGCCCCAACTTTGCACTTTCTTTTAGAAAGAATAAACTAAGCCGAAGAACACCCTGTGTTTTTTCTCAAGTAAACCATATCAACCCGGCCTTTCTTTGGACCTAGTGCGGACAGAAGTATTGCCGTACACTATTTTTTATTAACTTTTCTTTAAGGTAGCGGGGTTGGATGTCTGACCCTCAATTTGGACCTACGTTAAAAAAAACTATGCCGAAGAACACCTTGGGTTTCTTCTCCAATACACCTCAGCTACCCACTTCTCTTTGCACCTAGTGCAGAAAAACACACTGGATTTGTTTTCAAGTAAACATAAGCTACCAAGCTTCCCTTTGCACCTACTGCTGACAAGTGTTTTGCCATAGAACATGTTTTATTAACTTTTTTTGTAAGGTAGTGAAATAGACTGTCGGACTCAATCTTTAGACCTACTTAAAAACAAAACTAAGCCAAAGAACACCCTGTCTTTTTCTCAAGTAGACATAACCAAGTGCTGATAAAGGTATTGCCGTAGAACATTTTTATATTTTTTTCTTTAAGGTAGTGTGGTACGGTGTCCGAACCCAACTTTGGACCTACTATAAAAAAAATAGCCCAAGAACACCCTGTTAATGTCTCCAGTAGACCACAGCTTTCAAGCTTCTCTTTGCGTTGAGTGCAGACAACAGTATTGCCGTAGGACATTTCTAATTACTTTTCTGTGAGGTAGAAGGGTTGGGTGTCCGACCCTAACATTTGACCTACTCAAAGAATAAAAAAACTAAACCTGGATTTTTTCTCAAGTAGACAGCAGCTACCCAGCTTCGCTTTGCACCTAGTGCTGACAAAGGTTTTGTCGTATCTTTTTTATTAATTTTTCTGTAAGGTAGTGGGGTAGGGTGTCTGACCCCAACTTTGGACTTACTATAAAATAAAAACTAAGCCGAAGAACACCCTGTTTTTTTTCTCAAATAGACCACAGCTACCCAGATTCCCGCTGGACATAATGCAGACAAAAGTTTTGCCGTAGAACATTTTTAATTTAAAAAAATAATTTTCTGTGAGGTAGTGAAGTAAACTGTCCGACTCAATCTTTGTACCTATAAAAAAAAACCTAAGCCGTTGACAAGTGTGTTTTTTCGAAAGTAGACCACAGCTACCCAGTTTTATTTGCGCCGAGTGCTAACAAAATTTTTGCCGTAGAACATTTTTTATTTACTTTTCTGTAAGGGGAGGGTTGGGTGTCCGACCCGAACTTCGGACTTACTTTAAAAAGCAAAAACATCTTAGCCGAAGAAGACCCTGGATTTGTTCTCCAGTAGACCCTATCTACCCAGCTTCCCTCTGTACTTAATGTGGACAAATATATTGCCATATAACATTTTTTACTTACTTTTCTGTAAGGGTTTAGTAGGGTGTTTGGACCTATTTAAAAAACAAATAAACTAAGCCAAAGAAAACCGTGTGTTCTTTCTCAAGTACACCACAGCTACCTAGCTTTCCTTTGCGCCTAGTGCGGACAAAATATTGACGTAGAACATGTTTTATTAACTTTTCTGTAAGGTAGTGAAGTAAACTGTCCGAATTAATCTTTTGACCTACTTCACAAAAAATTAAAAAAATAAACCAAGCCGAAGAACACCGTGTGTTCTTTCTCAAGTACACCTTAGCTACCTAGCTTCCCATTGCGGCTAGTGCGGACAAACGTATTGACGTAGAACATGTTTTATTAACTTTTCTGTAAGGTAGTGAAGAAGACTGACCGATTCAAGCTGTGGACCTATTTAAAAAAAAATAAAACTAAGACGAAGAACACACTGTGTTTTTTCTCAAGTAGACCACATCTTTTCAGCTATCCTTTACGCCTAGTGCGGACAACATTATTGACGTAGAACATGTTTTATTAACTTTGTTGTAAGGTAGTGAAGTAGACTGTCCGACTCAATCTTTTGACCTATTTAAAAAAAAAAGCTAAGCCGAAGAACATCCTGTGTTTTTTCTCAAGTAAATGAGAGCTACCCAGCTTTGTGCGGACAAAAATATTGACGTAGAACATTCTCTATTGATAAGTCTGTAAGGTAATGGGGTAGGGTGTCCGACCCCAACTTTGGACCTACTGAAAGAAAATAAAGTTAATGTTAGATATGAAAATTTATGGATGTGTATACATGAAGAGTTTTAACTTGGTCTAAAACAAATATTAGTACATGTATCATAATGTTAGATATGACAATGTGTTAAGGCATATGTAGAGTTTTTACTTGGCCTACATCAATTATTAGAACACTTATCTTAATATTAGATATGACAATGTATGAATGTTTATTTAGAGTTTTTTACTTGGCCTATATCAATTATTAGTACATGTATCATAATGTTAGATATGACCATGTATGAATGCGTATACATGAAGAATTCTGTACTTGGCCTACATCAATTATTAGTACATGTATGACAATGTTCAATATGACTTTATAAGACAGGGGATATGATTTTTTTTAATTGGACTGCATTACAAAGAGATGATGATAAAAGACAGATTAGATATGATTTTTTTTTCTCTTAGTTATTGGTTTATGTAAGACAATGTTAGAGAAGATTGAAAAAAAAAAGTGTATGTCGAGTTTTTTTACTTTGCCTACATCAGTCATAAATACTAAATACTTGCATGACGAGGCAGATATGATGATATAAGACAGTGGATATGAAATAATTCTTTTGTTTGGCCTACATCAATTATTTAGTTATATATAGGACAATATATGTACTATGGATAGTTATATAAGACTTTGTATATAATATTTTTTTCTAATTTTGCCTGTCATTAATTGCCTGTCCATTGGCATTGTAGAATGTTAATATCAATTATTTCATTTGGCCTATATGTCCAGGTCTGTATTGTTAAAATGATTATAAAACTTATTTTTAAAATATTGTGAAATGTGTTAAGTAGATTTCTAACATGTATTTGGTGCTGTATAAAATATTTAACTGGCTGGAGAAAATGTATACTGTTTAGTATGACGTCCATTATCACTGTACTATTATGCATATTTTAGGGGCCAGCTGAAGGACACCTACGGGTGCGGGAATTCTCGCTACATTGAAGACCCATTGGTTGCCTTCGGCTGTTGTTTGCTCTATGGTCGGGTGGTTGTCGCTTTGACATATTCACCATTTCCTTTCTCAATTTTATGGTACATAAATAGATAATTTTGTTTTATCTATACACAAACATGAATTTTTAAGGATTTTTTTTTGTTATAAATGATAAAGAATATAATAGCACTACATAGTACTGACAATAAAAAAAAATATCATTCTTTTTGCCTTATTCTATAGTTTCTTAATTCTTTAAAACAAGAGTGCAGACACACAAGTCAAGGTCAGATGAATCACGCCAGGCATACATGTACAGCTTAAATCCTTCCTACAACAAATAAAGTTGACCTATTGCTTACTGTTTAAGAAAAAAACAGACCAAAAAACACAAAAACTTAACACTCAGCAATGAAACATGAAAATGAGGCCAAGGTCAAATACAACCTGTGAAAATGACAGTACATATAACAAACATTCCATACAAAAAATATAGTTATTTATTGCAGTATAAAAAAAATCCCAGACCAAAACACAAAAACTGAACTATAACCATTGAACCATGAAATTGAGGTCAAGGTCAGATAACACCTTTCATTTATTCATGTACACCTTACAGTTTTTCCATAGACCGGAAATAGTACTAGACCTATTTGATAATGTATCTGAGATATGGACTTGATCAATAAAACTTAACCTTGTTCACAGATCCATGAAATGAAGTCGAGGTCAAGTGAAAACTATGTGACAGACATGAGGACCTTGCAAGCTACGCATATTCCAAATATAGTTACTCACAATAAAAGAAATTAACATTACAAATATCCTAACTTTTTGTCAAGTAGTCACTGAACCATGAAAATGAGGTCAAGGACAATGGACAGACGGAAACTTCAAATCATGAAGACTGGAGTATCTATATACAAAGTATGAAGTATCCACCTTCTAAAAATTTAGATATAATTAAAGCTTTTAAGAAGTTATCTTATGCCGCTGCCGTCTTTGGATCACTACCCCTATGGCATGCTTTTTACCACAAAAGTCGCAGACTCGACAAAAAACACTTTAGTCCAAATAATACATAATTTGTCTGCTCTGGTTGTATATAACACAACCTGTCAGTTTTCAACCTTCACGTAAATACATGTGCAGTTATTTACACTTAGAAATATAAGTTACAGGACATGTTGAAATAGCTTGATGAGACAGCAACCAAGCAACACAAATATACCACATAGATATAGAACCTTTGCCTGGAAATATACCAGTGCATCTAAAATTGATCCGTGATCGCATAATCATAAAAAGTAGTATTTATACCCATATTTGTTTTCATTTATGGCGAACAAAATAGTCAATTTGTTTTATTTTAACAATTTGATACATCTGAAGCCTGTATTTAAATTTGAACCATCATTTCTATTATTGTGCAGTATATATATAATAAGATATGGTATGATTTTTAATTAGAATATGTAACCAGAGAGCATGTTTCTACACAATGCTAAATTGGGAACCTTGCAGACAAATGTGAAAATAAGGAGTTGTGGAATGATTGCCAATGAGATAACTATCCACCATGTAAGCAATTCTACATTCAAAATCGATTTCTCCCCATGGACTCAAACCCAAGACCTCTGTGACAAAATTCAGTCTTTGTTTTTTATTTTCCTAAACTCAACGGCCTACGGATAACTAAGTATATTCAAATCAAGGAAAAATTCCTGTCATATAGACAACTCTCCTTCACAGATACCAATTGTCATAGAGGTTATCACTAAAGGTCATAATTAGCATTCAACAATGAGCCAAATCCATGTGGCATAATTAGTTATATAGGGCCGAAATATAACAAAATATAACAATTTATACGGAAAAATATAGCAGCTGCTATGTATAAGATTTTCAACTAAACCAAAAAAATGTAATGCAGAAAATCATCAAATTTCATAAAATCGCGTTTTCTGGTTTTTATATTTTTTTTGTTTACATAGAAACAACAGGGGCATGACCCTTTTCGGGACGTTGGGATCGGGTGTTTTTAACCTCGGTATTTCGGGGTTGAACCTTTCGAGATCCGGGAATTTTTTTTCGAATTTGAGAATTTAAATTTCTTTGAATTCGGGACCTCTGGATTTCATGTTTTTAAGCCCAGGATTTCGAGATCAGGACCCCTCTGACCCCCACCCCGACCCCCCTTAACAAAGCATTAATACAGATATATTTCCTCGATAGTGCATTTATTTTATTGTTTCTCAGAACTCCTTAAAAAAAATCCTTCCAGGCCTGATGTAACGGCATTTTCAATTGAGTATTTTCATTTTGCATGTTAATATAGGGACAAAATTACCAACTTTAATGTGCTTGTTTCATTTGTTTCCATGGCAACCGTTTTTTATTAGTGTTTTTTAAAGTCTATACTCTTGCACCTTCACATAACTGATAAAACATTAATAAAATTCCATCATTTGAGCCTGTAACTATCCCTTAATTGAATATTTTCAAGAAATATCAGTAAAGTTTCCATGGAAACCAAAATAAAATGATATTTCTTTCTGATATGCACGGTGATATAATTTTTTTTCGTGTTTTTTTAAAGCTTATGGTATCAGCACTTCATCTCTAAAATATATCAAATTTCTTTTTAATGAAAATATGACTTGAAGCATAGAAGGTGACTAGTTTCCCTATATATCTATACAAAATAAGCCGAAATTTATGGTTTTTTAAGGTTCACGTAATTTTCTTATATGGCCGGTGACCCCCCATTTTTTTTTATATTTTCACTATATACCTTGTAGGGGTCAACTGTGCAAAGTTTTGGAAAAATCTATCACTTTTATTTTAGACACCTATACCACCTTAAGTAATGCCCCTGACTGTCCATATGAGAGTTATTTCCCCTCATGCATTTGATATAAGTGACATGCATTTCTATCTTGTAAAGCATAATAGAGACCTAGGATCATTTGATTTGAGATCCTTGGTCCCAAAAAAATGAAAATTAGGTCAAGGTCAAAGGTCAAAGTCATTCTCTAAATTTGGCTTATTATCAATTATAATTAAGACCTATGATCTTTTAATTTGAGGTCCCTGGTTTATGACCTTGACATTGATCTCAAGGTCATAGCTTAATTTGACGTTCTAGATAGTGACCTTTGCTTTGACCTCATATGAATACATGATAAAGTCTTGAGACTGTTGGCATTAGGTATAAAACCATTTAACCTTGAAAAAAACAACCGAAGGTGACCTTTTGTAAACAGGAAGAAGCTAATTTTTGTACTTTATTAATATAAAAGTATATAGAACCATATATTTTTGGAATCAGCTTTAGAAAATAAGGTCAAGGTCAAAGGTCAAGGTCAAGTTCTAAATTTTGACTTTTCCTTGCTTCGGCAAAAGATGTGTATAAAAGAACAAGTGCAAATTTTTTGCTTAATTGTAATGTACATATGTTACATTTGGTCTGAAACAATATAATAGCATCGTATAGGAGTTAGTGCCCCTGAAATATGAAATTATCCTGTTTATTGATTATTTCTTCAACTTGATTCATTATATAGCCATATGACCTTTACCAAAATGTTCAGTGACATATGACCTTGAAAAATGCCTACCAGAAGTGACCTTGAGAAAACCGGAAGTAGCCATTTTTTTCCTTTTTTTTATGAAAAAGAACTCGAAATCCATGTATTTTGTAATCTAAATACTTTAAGTTATCACTGTAGACTAAAAGTGACATTTGATAAACTGGAAGTGGCCAATTATCTTCTGGTTAAAAGGTAAAAGTACATAGAAACTTTATATTTTTGGAAACACTGTTAAAGAAGCTATCATACGAGACTTAAAGTAGCATGTTCTTCGCCGGAAGTAGCACATTATCTCTTTTATCTAGCTCAAAAGTATATGAAAACCATTCATTTATTGAATCAGTATGAAGAAACTTGCTTCATTTCATCATTTCTTTGATGTGAAAAGACTTTCAATTGTTTTCTGAACAATAAGTTTTTAATTAGGTCTTTCCACTTTTCTGTGGAAAGATCTTTTTACAAATTGTTCGTTACATCATCATGAATTTTTGGCTTATATGGATCGAAGCGATTCGATGAAATATTGTATGAGTTATCTACCTCTACAAAATAAATTTGTCGGTATGTGTTTTCAACTCAACTATTAACCATATAACCCTGGACTGTTTTTATTTTAGGCCCTTAGAAACTTAGGTCAAGGTCAAAGGTCAAGTTCAAGTTCTAAATTTTGACTTTTCCTTGTTTTGAGATTTTATCCGACACTTTTAAAGATATACGTTAAAGAACAAGTGCAAAATGTTTGCTTTATTGTAATGAAGATATGTTACATTTGGTCTGATACAATTACTGGCTTCTAATAGGAGTAAGTGCCCCTGAAATGTCCTTATATAAGGTTATTTGATTATAACTTCAATTAAGTTCATTATAAAGCCATATGACCTTGTACAAAAGGTTAGGTGACATATGACCTTGAAAATTGACAACCGGAAGTGACCTTGAGAAAACCGGAAGTAGCTATTTTTGCACTTTTTTCATATCAAAGTACTCAGAATCCATATATTTTGTAATTTAAATACATTGACCTATCACTAAGGGTAGCAATACACAGTTAGGAAAAAAACTTAAAATTGACACTCATAATTTTTAAACACCCTCTTTCCCCTCCTGTCTAACAAAGAAGGCTTTATATGTGTGTTATGCATGTATATACTTATAGAAAGAGAATCTTCCATAGATTTGATTTCTAATGGTCATAAGGGTGAAATATAATCCCTCTTGGGTGTAACCATGGCAACAATCTGCATTTCTTAGATACAAAATATAGCAAAAAAGGGGGGTGAACATGTCACAAAAGTCTCCAAAATTTGGTCTAAAGGAAAATTTCAATCAATTACAGTAATACCTTTCCTGAATCCAAAGGTTTATATCTATCAAGTGGTCCCCAAAAAATCATATGCTTATCTGCTCGTTTTTCCATAAAATGGAATTGAAAAGATCGAGCGCAAAATCTTTGTTGATAAACACTACAATAATGTATGGACCTATGAACGGTACGGATAGGAAAATACGGACTGTCAATCATATAAATGGCCTATAAAACATGTTAAAAACAATCTTAATGTTCATATAAACCCACTAAGAAGGCTATATTATTCTTCAATTATCTAAAAATCAGTTTTATTATACAAAAACTTTCATATTTAAAAAATTCACAGGGGCCATAATGCGAAACTAAACTTCTAACTGTGTATTGCTGTCTTAAGGATTAACATTTTTTTCCCAATTCCACTTTAAATGAATTTCTGTTTTCTACTAGCTAAAACGAGCAAATTGGCCTGCTAGTTTTGAAAATCGGTTCAGAAATAAATATTTTATGAAGGTTAGCAGTTGACACTGAAATGCAACAAAAAAGTGATTTTATGAAACATGCCATGTCAAAGTGCATTTTCTCCTTTTTTAGTCAAATTTCTAAAACTATACCTTCTAAGCCTGTCTTTTCCTGTTTAAAAACTTAAATTAACCTTAACAGTAGATAAATTTTACAAGTTAAAGCTATTTTAAAGCTCTAGAATGTCAATTTTGTTGTGTATTACCATACCAAAGCCTTGGTTAAAATTTAGTAAATACTGAATTCATTTATAATAGCGGGAAAAAAATTAGGCTTAATTCATGCTAAATTGTGACTTTATACTTGCTAAAATAATAAATTCTATTTAGTCGCATGAAAAAATATAAAGCGTTCCCTTCTAAGGTTTCTATATAACGCGCAATCTTCTTTTCCAAGGGGTAGCCAATAAAGTTTCAATTTATGACGGAACCAAGTCTTTGTGTAAAAATGTCTATATTGGTTGCTAAGGACAATAAACAACAAAACTAACATATATTGTCATTCTAAAGGTTGTTTCTCCCTCAGAATTGTATCTATAACCTAGTTATCAATAGATTTGTGGTATGATTTGTCTAAAAAAAAAGCAATTCTTTGCTTTGTCAAATGCCATTAGGTAGCAATACACAGTTATGAGTCTATGAGTTTGCATTAAAAATTGAGGATTAATGCGCTCCATAGTATACTAATTTAAGATTTCCAGAAAACCATGGGTTATTTTTGGAGTACCTCTGTTCGTCGGGCAGTTATTTTGTTAGAAGGCTTTAAAGGTATAGTGAAAATTGGCATGTAGAAAGCTGATACATGTACAATTAGGAGATAACTGTATTGTATTTTAAGCTCCGACGGCATCAATTGGGGATTTGATGGTCGAAAATTAAGTTTACTTGCAAAATTTGGTTGAACAGATAGGAACTTTTAATTGCTGGTACAAAATGTATGCAACCTAAAGGCGTCCGGATATTAATTCCGTATTCAAACCGTCTTTTAAATGAGATATGACTTACGGTTTTAACATTGAAAACCAATCGTATGTAAGATAACTAAACTGAAAAATAAATGAGCCAATCAGGGCGTTATCCATATCGTGGTGTTTAGATCGTAAATTAGAAACACTACTTTTATATCTTGGTTTAAACGGCATGCACATTATTTTTATAATTACTCGGTCGGAGACAGGACAATTATTTCGCATTGATGCATATATACTATGATTAATATACTTCTATAAAATATAGAGACTGTCTACATAATATAGCAGTGATCGCCACGGCCGGAGAAGAAACTTAGAATAAATAGTTAATAGAAAATTAAATACACTTTAATATTTATAATATAGATACGTATGTTCATAGTATACAGAAACGCGAAAATAATGGAATGAAACAGAAAACAAAATAACGGACTTTGAAAAAAAGAAAAAGGGCTTAGAAATAATTGTCCTGTCTCCATGTACCTATATGATTTTTTATATCATTTGTTAAATTCTACAGGCGTAAAATCTTTTACAAAAATTCATCCTAAAATAGTTAACATACTTTCAACCAAGCTTAAAATGCCCGCGATTTTGCTTTTAATTCAAACAGTACTTTCGGATTTTAACTTGCACATGTATCAATTTCAAACGAGTACTCGGGGACAGGACAATAATTATCATCAGTTGCGTTGATATAGACTCGCTATATAATATAGTAGTGATCGCCTAGGAGAAGAAACTTGAATTTGATAGTTGATAGCAAATACACTTCAATTAAAGTATATGTATGTTCATAGTATACAGAAACGCGAAAATAATGGAATTTAACAGAAAGAAAAAAAATAATGGACTTTGGAATCTAGGGAGAGGGCTTATATTGTTTCCAAGTACCTATGAATTTTGATATCTTTCAACCACGATCTAAATGCTCACGGGTGTTTTCTAGTCTTAATTAATCAACGATGGTCCACCATTCTGTACACAGCCCCCTCTTTTTTATCGCCTGAAAGTTCAGTCCTGTATATTTGATGTTAAAATGCAAACCTTCTTATGAACGAACTTCTTAAATAGAAATCATCACTGGCAAAATCTGCTTCAATTCAAGTCTTTTGTTATTTGTGTATTATTGTCATTTTATTTATTTTCTTTTGTTTCCTATTCTGACATCGGACTTTGACTACTTTAACTGAGTTTAACTGTGTGTACTGTTGTGCGTTTGTTTTTACGACATTGGCTAGAGGTATAGGGGGATGGTTGAGATATCAAAAAGCATGTTTAACCCCGCCGCATTTTTGCCTCTGTCCGAAGTCAGGAGCCTTTGGTAGGCTTGTATCATTTTTAATTTTAGTTTTTTGTGTATAATTTGGAGCTTAGTATGACGTTCATTATCACTGAACTAGTATACATATTGTTTAGGGGCCAGCTAAAGGACGCCTCTGGGTGCTCGAATTTCTCGCTGCATTGGAAACTTATTGAGAGACTTCGGCTGTTGTCTGCTTTATGGTCAGGTTGTTGTCTCTTTTACACATTCCCTATTTCCATTCTCAATTTTATTCAATTCATGTATTTTCTCAAATTAATCGATAATAGTTTGATTGAAATAATATAATAATAGCATTACTTTTGCCGCAAGGCGCAGTCCGTTAGATTATGAAATTAAATCAATGACGTAGAAATGGCTCATAAGTCCGAAAATATATCTTAAATCCTACAATTAAATTTATAAACATGGATCAAAATACAAATCTGTGCTCCATTTAACATGTGTATGTAAAATGCATGCATGATTGGATATCAAGGACCTGTAAATAATAAAACCATTAGCGATACTCTGATTAATACACATGTACTCCTGTTGAACGGTCTCCCTTGAAAAGATATTAATATTCCAGACTTATATATTCGAGGGTCACGTTACTTTACAACACCATCTCGCGCGCGGACCTAAATTTAGATTAAACATTCCTTTTTTTAATAAGGAATATGAAAACTCCAAGATGAAATTTACTCCATTTTCCTAAAAATTCAACCAAACTACATACACAACAAATAGATGAAAAATGAAAGTCCGAGGTTTCATAGACACTAGAGAAAATTTAAATACGAATGATGATAGAATCAACTTTTATGAGGACATCTCAGACGTCCGTTTGGTTGTGTATGATGTCTTAAGTTAGCTGCGGCGCACAGGAAAAGTGCCATACAATCAATCAATCAATCAATCAATCAATTAATCGGCCAACCAACCAACCAACTATCACTCATGCAGGTGTCTGGTCCATGTGTTCAATAGAGGATGAGGGATCATCTTTTGCTATTTTGCATGTTCCTACTATCTAGGTCTAATGTGGTTTTTTTTGGCAAACCAACCAACCAACCAACCAACCAATCACCTAACCAACAACCAATCTATCAATCGATCAATCAATCAATTATGTTTTAGAGGGGAAAGACCGCCACTAACAATTGTTTACAAAACAATTATTGATTTATATGTGTATATAATATTATACATGTAATCATAACGTTTAAATCACTAAGAGTGTAGAATAAATCTATTCTGTGTCTCAGCCTCACCATACAGATAACTTTACTTTCAAAATAAATTTATTTTATATAGTATTATAGTCATAAATCACATTGAATGTAAAATAAACAACTAATAATAGATATTTTAAAAGGCTATCTAAGATAAATTTATTTTATAAAGTATCATATACAGAAAGCACAATGCATTTAGAAGAAATGTGTTTTATGTTGCAACCTTTACAGAGAATTGACTGATAATGGACAGCTAAATGTAGAATTCAGTATAAATTTAATTTGAAATGTATCAAATGAATACTAATATAACAGAATTGTTTTTGTTTTTATCTTTTTTCCTCAAATACATGTGTTATAGAATGACATTTAATGTATTACATTCTGGTCCAAAGGAGTAGGTCCGGTAATGGCCGATTGTGGCCTCAAATTTCAGGTAAAATCTGTCAAATATATAATAAATTAAATATGACACTTTTCAGATGTGTTTTTTTTCAAAAATGAAAGTGGCCGCATCCGTGTTCACTCTCAACTTTTTTTATATGTTATGTATTATCATGAAATACAACTCACATTAAAATATTAAGAATGAACACAAACCCGAACACTTCCATTTAAGACGAAAACCGTCTAAAATTTAACTCAAATGCTAAAATTGTGAGGATTTCAGTAATTTAGCATGACTTAAAGATGCTAGTACCCGATATATGTGTATCAACACCAGCCCATATATATGTAGCAGAAGTATTCTACTTTCCAATAAGTAGCTAATAGTAAACAAAGGTACAAGGATTATAATTTAATACGCCAGAGGCGCGTTGCGTCAACATAACACTCATCAGTGACGCTCAGCTCGAAATAGTTAAATAGCCAAACAAGTACAAAGTTGAAGAGCATTGAGGACCCAAAATTCCAAAAAGACAATAACAATCAAAACCAAGGAGTAAACAAAGACTCACAAAAAAGTTGTGCCAAATACGGCTAAGGTAATCTATTCCTGGGATAAGAAAATCCTTAGTTTCCGAAAAAAATTAAAAGTTTTATACTTTGTACTTGTTTGGCTTTATAAATATTTTGATATGAGCGTCACTGATGAGTCTAATTACGAAACGCGCGTCTGGCGTACTAAATTATAATCCTGGTACCTTTGATAACTATTATAACAAGACATTTATAAAAATGACCAACTAATTGATATTCATGTCAACACCGAAGTGCTGACTACTTGGCTTGTGAAACCCTCGGGGACTAAACGTACACCAGCAGTGTCATTGACCCAGTGGTGTAAATAGTTATCAACTGTACCAGGATTATAATTTAATACGGCAGACGTGCGTTTCGTCTACATAACACTCATCAGTGACGCTCAGATCGAAATGGTTAAATAGCCAAACAAGTACAAAGTTGAAGAGCATTGAGGACCCACAATTCCAAAAAAGTTGTGACAAATACGGTTAAGGTTATCTATTCCAGGGGTAAGAAAATCCTTAGTTTCCGAAAAAAGTTTGATAACAGGAATATTTATAAAAAGAATACCATATAATTAATATTCATGTTAAGGAGGCTCGCGGGTACAAAAAATTCAGCCAATAATTCAACATTTGCTTTTTCATTACAAATTTTATTTATTACACTATCAGTTATTACTTTATGATATGGTTAAAAAAATCAACCAAATAAATCGATTCGGTTTGGCCCCAGATGACTTTTAAAATGTTAATATCATTGAAACAGCTCCAAATTATCTCCCTTTGGTGCAAAAATGCCATTTTTAAAAAATAAATTGAAATATCTTTTAAAACACATCGGTGACCCATATTTTTTATTATTGTTTTCAAACAAACTGTACATGAACTAAATAATTGTAAAATTTAAGCGATTTCTGTAATTCGGTTATTATTTTATTTCGATATTACCTCTATTTCTCATATTAGTTCAACAGAAAAAAAAGCACATTAACAAAAATGTCTGCTTCTTTCGGAAGCAGACTGTGAGCTCAAATGAACGGTGACCCCATTTTTTTATTTCATTTTTCTATTTAGTATATGATAAAGTTCATTTATAAAAGAATATAGTGAGATCCTATACTAGAAACAAAATGATTTATACCCCCGACCCCCCCTTAACACCGAAGTGCTAACTACGTGGCTAGTGATACCTTCGGAAACGAAACGTTTATATTTTGGGCCAAAAAGGAGTCTTACTGGACCCAAACATAAAGCTCCCAATTGAATTTGTAAGACATTAGAGTGAAAAAAGAGGAGTATTGGTTTTTTCCCTTTTTTATTTTGTTTCCAGTTGTAATTATAAGTACTGAATGCTTCTTTAAGTGTTTCCATAGGGTTGAAAATCATTGACCGTGCACATATTTGGTTTAAATGAAGAGCTTCCGCGCATCATACAAAATGTCAAATAATCAAAAAAATATTAATTATTAATATGTGTTTATTTGCTTTGTCAATCTGCTTCCGGCAATCACAATCTTGTTTTTATCTACATAGATGTCAATCATCCAGTAAATATGAATTTTCATTACTGCACTCGGTGTTTATCAGTCCCCGAGGGTATCATTAGCTCAGTAGTCAGAATTTCGGTACTAACATGATTTATAACAAACCATTCCAAAGTTGTCCGTTGATAAATTTTGAATTATAAAGAAACTAAGGTTTCAACTCCTTCAGTCAAAATTGACCTTAGAAGGATTTGGTTTTTTTAGGTATTTTTTGTCATACCGCTCTTCAATTGTTTCGGTACTTATACATCCTCGGCTTTCAAATATTTGGCTTCGAGCGTTCCTGATGAAGGTAAATCTAGAAAAGCGCTTTGGACGCATTTAATTATTACACGTATTGTTTTCATTTTTTTAGTGCCGATCAGAAAAAAAAAACAAGGTCTTTCCACCCAAATTGATTCAAGATATGAATATTTCGATAAAAACAGAATGTCTGGTATGAACAGATAACTTATGAAACACTGATGTTTAATCAATTAAGGTAGATAACAAACCACTTCCGCTTAAATCAAAGTCACTTCCTGGATGGGTAAGGTAAACAAAAATATGGTTTCCATATACTTTTGACTTCAATAAGGGACATACATAGACAATAACTGTATAGTGTCTTTAAATATCAGCTGTATTTGTACCAGGTTAAGAAACAGGTGTCTGAATCTGAAATTGTCAACAATAATACATCACTCAAGGTGAATAATTATCTATTTTTCGTTGTGTCGTTTGTTTTCTCTTATTTTTGAGTGTGAATTCACATTACTATAAGACGTGTCACGGTACTTATCTATCCAAAATTCATGTATTTGGTTTTGACGTTATATTTGTTATTCTCATAGGATTTTGTCTAATGCTTAGTCCGTTTCTGTGTGTGTTACATTTTAATGTTGTGTCCTTGTTCTCCTTTTATATTTAATGCGTTTCCCTTAGTTTTAGTTTGTTACCCCGATTTTGTTTTTTGTCCATGGATTGATGAGTTTTGAACAGCGGTATACTACTGCTGCCTTTATTTACATAACTACTAATTTCAACAGTAAAAACAAATAACATAACATTGTCCGATTTGAAACAGAAATGTACGAGTTGTCCTACTCTTCAGAATTTTGAACTGAACTTGTCATTCACTTAATATGCATGCTGGAAATAATTGACATGGTTGATTTGTTACACATCTACAAATTCAACTTTTGAAATCGATGATTGACGTCGTAGAAAATACGACTTTTCATGTCTTTCTGTAATCAGAAAATTCGTTTAATTTTTATTGCTCGAAAGAAATCGGTAGTTCGCTTAAGGTCAAACAATAGGTCATTGGAATACGACTGCAATACACATTCTGAGGTCTGTGACTAAATGAAGATCAAGCTCAATTTTCAGGATTTAAGCTTTTCTCCTTGTTGAGTAATCGTACTTTTTAATATCCAACAATGGTGTAGGTTTATTAAGTTATTTCTCGTTGTACAGTAATGGTAAATTATACATATAAAATTTGATTACGTTAAGTGTTTTTAAATATTTTTCTCTTATCCGTTATTAGATTACGACAACGCTCATGGTAAATGGTTTATTTCACAGTTATAATTGGAGTGACCAATTGTTTTTTGAAAATTTTCTGTTTCCTTAGTGCTGATGTTTATAAGATACATATGACTGAATAAGTATAGTATGAAATTTGCTATTCTTTTTTAGACATCTTGAAGATAATTACAATTTTTTTAAAGACATTGTATTAATGATAAATATTTTTGGAATTTATTTTTCTTTTCTTTGATAAAAAAAAGTAAAAACACAAAAATACTGAACTCCGAGGAAAATTCAAAAATTAAAGTCCAAAATCAAAAGGAAAAATCATAAGTCCAAACACATCAAACGAATGGATAACAACTGTCATATTCCTGACTTGGTACAGGCATTTGTTTCCTTTAAAAACTAAGATTATATTGTCTATTAATAAACATATTTTCTTATATTTAAATTTTTGGTTTTAGGCCCAGTTTTTAAGTTTGTTCAAATTGGGGTCCAACATTTAAAGAGGGACGAAAGATACCAAAGGGACAGTCAAACACATAAATCATTAAACTGTTTGATTTGAACATACATTTTGTAAATTGAATACACATAGGGTTCTTTGAAATGCTGCGTCTAAACCTGTATTTATTTTCATAATTAATTAGAGAATACCACATTGAGGTCCAAAGGTCCTAAATTAAACATTTGTTTAATTTCTGTCAAAAATTCAGTTCTTGTTTATTTTATATGCTGATTCTAATAATGTTTGAGTTTTAAATCATGTCTAATTTTAGAAAACTTAGTCATCACTGTTTTTTCTTATGAAGTGAACTTCTTTAATGAGATAATGATCTTTTTTTTTTTGATATGTTTCATTACATTTAAAGTTGCCGATCTGTATTAGTTTGTGACATATGAGAGAAAAAATATTTGGAACTATTTTTGATTATAATTTGAAAAAAAGATATACATTGTGTAACATCATATCTAATTCAAAAGAATTATTAATCATGAATCATATTCAATGTTAGAGTATATTGAACTATGTTAAACCATATATCTGTTCAAAGAGAAATAACTCAAACTTACTCCATGAACCAGTAACGATCAAATCAAAATTGCTTTATAACTAATTTTTTTCTTAAGTCATGCGTGTTTTGAAGATAGATGCCACGATTGACAATCTTATTAGGTATTTTATGGTTGTTGTGTGTGGTAATGTTTAATTTTTACATGATCTTGTTTAGGGTTCTTATTTGCAAATATCATTTTCATTATTAATTAGATGATAATCTTCTTAAGATGTTCAATCACAATACAAGTTGATAGCTGTGTCAAGCTTAAATGTTTTGTACATACTAAGTCTACCGTTTAGGAATCAATTTCTTTGCTGGAAAATCAAGTTTGCTGTCATTCGACAACCTCTTGTGTTGTTTTAAGGTAGAGTATACACTGTAGATTGATATTACAAAGCCTTTAAATAGTGTAATGTCTTTAAATTGTTTATCTAAGGTCTCTTCAGAAGTTAATCACTTTTACAGATGCAGACCGGTATATTCGCGTCTTACAATAAACATTACTTGCAGCTGATATGGATTAAATTTGAGCACAGAAAATAATTAGAATATAATTCAGTAACACAATGTAACTTTTTAAAAAGTGAAATCCTAGAATGTGCATACTAGTATTACATTTTCTTGTAATTTTTGTAATATCTTCATATTCCTTTCCTGAAGACAGTAATATGTTAAGCGTGTTATAAACCTATTGAAAAGAAAACAATGAATAAAAAAAATATACACCTTAATCGGTTTCTGCCTCTTTTATTATTTTGTGACAATAACACGTGATTAAAATAGAACGGTTTAAATAAAAATGATTAAACCTGAACCATCCACATCAGCAATGTTATTTAACCTACAGCAGAAACTTATTGATGCGTTTACCTAATGTTTGAAAACATTTTACATCGTCTGTTTTATGACAAATGTGTAATTTTATTTCCCAGGACATTTCTGTTTATCTGTGGAAAGATCTGTTGGTTTTCTTCTGATTTATTATAGGTCTTTCCACTTTTCCGTGGAAAAACCTTTTGCTTTTGTTCTGATTAATTTTCTTCCGCTGTTTTCTTGTTTCAAAAGATGTCGCTTTGGTTTTTTGCATATGATATCGAACAGTTATTTCGCTTTTGAAACTGACCCTGTGTAACCAAACTCTTTATTTTGTAAAAGTCATCTCCCGAACACTGTTTTTATTTTGTGTACTACTCCTTTGCAGCTGTAAAAGATTACGACAAATCCTCAGGATGTTTTGTTTGATTTCTACCGATTGGAAGTGGTTTAGAGATTCAATATGAGAGTTATTTCTCCTTTGGTATTTGATGTAAGTGATATGCATGTGAAACTGGTAAACCATAAGTGGAAGAGACCTACATGAATAACCGTGATCACATCACTATCATTGTTACTGTCATGGACACAACAACACCGATTTTATCAGGTGTCACCAGGATCATCTTAAATGATATAATGAAAATGACACATGTGCAGTCTTATGATTCCTGATTGTACTATAACAATTCGGAAAAGTTTATATTTGGCACTGAACTGTTCAACTTTCAGATATTTTAGATTTCAATAACAACCACCAATATTGCTCCTTTTCAAAATGTAACCGTACAAATTGTATAACCTGTGATATACTAATATCTGATACCAACTTTCAAAGTGATTTAATCACCAAAAGTTACAATACACACAGTCATGAGGAGATGAATTACACTTCCAATATTGTGTACGGTATTGCATGTACTCTTTATGGATTGATCTACGTCGGGTAAACTCGACAAAGACTCAATTTTAGAATGAATGATCATCGGTTCAATGTAACAACAAATATCTCTATAAACATTTCAATCAGCCTGACCATTCTATTGTTTCAATGAAAGTTCGCATTATAGAGAAAATATTTCATTCAACAAATGACCTCATATTAAGTACACTATATCGTATACAAAGAGATGACTTTTGGATTAGAGAGTTGAGAACAGCCATGAAAAAAATGATGGTGTAGGTATTTTGTCTAGTCCCAGGTGTAATACTGTCAATACTTTTACAATTATTTAGAACTTCTGCTCGAAGAAATAGAAAGTCATAGTCACAGAGATATATTCCACCTGCTGTGCACACCGTGCCAATTGGTAGTCTGTGAACGTCTGTTCAAAAACCTTTAAGAATTCATTATATCAGAACTAAATTATACTCCATTCCATTGCTAAAACATTTTTTGTATTATTTCAAGAGGCCCAAAACACTTCCGTTATTGATTATCGATCGCTTGTATTAGATTAGGTTATATTAGTTGCAATAATCATAGACATTGCTAACCATAAACTATTCAAACCCGTATCGACTACATCCAAAAATGAAAAAAAAAGAGGTAGAATTCGATAAAAAAAAAAGGTTTAGATGCTGTAAATATTAGCAATAGTTTCCGCCAGAAATCTGTACAAAATACTATACCTGATTACTTCAAAAATAAAGATACACCTGTTATACTTACACCAAGTCAATTGCAACCAATATTTTCAACCATTTTCAACCACAAGAGGGTTTTAGAGACCTTTAACCTCAAAGATGTGAAATTCAAGCCTCCGGAGTGCTCATGTGCATTGTTGCAAAACAATTATAGTCCAGCTAGTATCGTTACCAGTAAACATAAAATAGAGTTGTTAGCCAAGGGATCAACATTTAGAATTCCCCCGCCCATCAACTGGGGAAAGAACTTCAGGTTATGGATGGATGTAGTTGAGGACTATGCAAGACAATCGGTAAAGGGCGAACCAGACGAACCAGAACTGGACACTTTGTCTGCATGGATCAAAGCTATTCGATCATGCATTCAGAAGCGCATTCAAAAACTACGATGTATCATGAGCACAAGAGTTACTCACCCTATCACGAATCCGGGGGTTTTAGATGCTTATCCTCTTTGCATGACAAATATGTCGTTGTTCCAGCAGATGAAGCCTCCAATCATATGGTCTTCATATGAAAAAAACATTTTTGCAATGTCTCACAACAGAGCTTGGAATAAATAGAAGTACTTGTTATTTTACATATCCTTTAACATCATTTACCAAGGACGAACTTTTACAAAATCACAAATATGTCCTTCTTTCGTTTGGTATCAGCATAAAAAAAAACGAAGAAAAATACATATGGATATTTTTTTAATTATGATAATAAATATATTGATTAGGCATGTTTTACTTGGGCAAACCAAAAATGATACTCAACAGGAAGAAATTGAAAAGGAAAATGTCAAATACAGGAACATTATGCAAGGACATTCGATAGACAGCTTAAAAAATTAAACACACAAAATATCACCTTGTTTGTACAGTGTGAATAATTGTGTACAAATGCGATTTATATCAGTAGTATTGACGATGCTTTCACAATGAACGTCCAATTTTTATTCCTTCTTAAAACAATACAGTAGATTAGAACAATATATGCATGATATGGGGTAATATTATTAAAGTGCTTAAAGTTGAGGAATGCAAACATTTTGCGAAAACACAACCAATGTCTGTGTAGTGATATCAGATATGTTTCATTTATATTCACTATTTTGATATGAGCGTCACTGATGAGTCTTATGTAGACGAAACGCGCGTCTGGCGTACTAAATTATAATCCTGGTACCTTTGATAACTAATTATAAAAAGTGGCTGAGCTGAACCATGTGTACTGATTTAGAGAGTAAAGTAATATGGAATAAATGTTTAAAAAATATGGAGTTATTAAAAAAGTTTGCAAAGTACTAAATTCAAAAGAAATTATTGATGAAAAAAAGCTACCACCACCGCTTACTTGAATTTAATTGCGCATCTGTGCTCAAATCCACTTCGATTCAAGATCATAACGTGACCCAATAGCAAATGATCAACAAAAGAAAATCAGTTTAAAACAAATATTATTTAGAGATTTGCGCTATGTAAAACATGTCAATCCCGCTTCCTTTAATATTTCAATTATGTTATTCAGAATCAGAATTCTGAATATCTATGCAGCATATTTTTTTTAATTAATATGGTATTAAATTATGTGATATAGATACAATGGATAAGCGTTAATTCTTGAAAAAGAAACCATGAGCCCGGAGGGCGAATGGTTTGTTTTTCATGAATCAACGCTTATCCATTGTATCTATAACTTAAACTATCGTGTTTATGTCTTGTCAAAATTAACGCCTATTCTTAATTAGAAGGTATTGTAAGTGAGTTTAAATAACCATGTTATCGTGTCAAACGATCCATTACAATAAATTAAATATCACAATTAAATGTTTAAAAATACAAATACATTATTACACAACACGTCTGTCCTTTAAGATCTTCATATTATCAGGCATCTGAATATTAACTGTTTATACAAAATAAGTTCTATTCGGTCTCATTTCTATAAAAATTGAAAATGGAAATTGAGAATGTGTCAAATGGACAACAACCCGACAAAGAAGATATATATAGTGCATATAATAAGTGTGTTTCCCAAATTTTTAACACGAAGCCTAGTTCTGGGAACATAACGATTTTCTAGCATAGGAATTTGCGAATTAACATTTGTAAAATTATGTAGTAAAACAGATGCAATCATATTATATTAATTTATAAAACAATAATGGACAAAAAGAATGTAATCATTTTTATTCCAACCATGTGGAATATAAAAAAAGAAGATGTGGTATGATTGTCAATGAGACAACTTTTCACAAGAGACCTAAATAACACAGAAATTAACAACTACAGGTCACCGTACGGCCTTTAACAATGAGCATAGCCCATACCGCATAATCAGCTATAAAAGGCCCCGAAAAGGCAATGTAAAACAATTCAAACGAGAAAACTAACGGCTTATTTATGTAAAAATTTAACAAAAAAAACCCACTGAATTAAGCTAGGCTCCTGACTTGGGACAGGCACATACATACAGAATGTCGCGGGGTTAAAAACGTTAGCGGGATCCCAACCCCCCTAACCTGGGACAGTGGTATAACAGTATACAACATCAGAACGAACTATAAAAATCAGTTGAAAAAAGCTTTACTCAACAGATGGACAAAAATACAAGTGGACGTGGAATAGCCAACATTAATCCGATTATAAACGACCAAACTCGTTCTTATTACACAAAATATCCACAATAACATACAAGACAAGAACAAAATCTGGAAAACCAGAGATTATGGACAACAAAGAGAACTCAGGGATTCGAACCTAAACAGACAAGACCTAAACTTTAACTCATTAATCTTAATCATGAAACCTCGTGGCTACCAACTCATATTGTACGTTTGCCTATTGTTAGTATATAAAGGTACAATCCCTGAGTGTCAGTTGAATCGATGTATATCATATATTCATTTATATATATAAAATAAACATAGAAATCGTAACCAATTGGTAGCCCAGAGGTTTCATCGATATGTTGAAGTCAGTAACATTTAACAGAATCCATGGACGGGTTCGATTCCCAGTGAAGGCATAAAGAAATTACAAAAATTAAAGGTAAGTTTTTAAAATAATTCCATTAGTGAACAGAAATCAGTAAATTAGTCAATTCAACCGTAATGAAATTAGACGCACAAAGGAAACAATAGAATATAATCTGGTGAATCCATTTCAGCGACGGATTTAGGAAGCGTTGATTATAGAAAAAGAATCCACGGTAAATGAATAGGCTGGCGTCATCACAATGGTTTAATTATTAAGAATGAATGAAATTGACAGCTAAAGACATTGATATACTATAAATTATTTGAAAAAAATTGTTGAAGTTTGAAATTCTACCATTTAGTAGGAATTATGAGACAGGAATTCTAGAAAACATAAATAAAGCATCAATGTGTATAACGACAAAAATACCTATTTACGTTAAAGAACGATATTTAAAGTTTATTTGGAAAAATAACTCAAAAACCAAATTGTATGTCCGTAAAAAAAGAGACACAGCTATTCTGTTCAGACAATTTACTTAATTAGAATTCTCAAAAAAGCACAACAAAATTATTTTGAGTACAAGAGCCAGGAAAAAAAAACTGGTAATTTGTTTATGCAATAAGGGTACGTTTTTGTCCTTATAATATGATACGTTGCTAAATAAAAATAATATACGACAAATAGAAAGGTTCTGTCTAAAATTCTTAACGAAAAACAGCAACGTAGCATGACAATTAAAAGTGAGAAAAAAATATTTTACATACTCAAATAATACTTAACAAAAATAAAGAATATATTTCGTGAATATTTTAATAAATATTTTAGAAAAGTTACTGTAAGAAAATGCCACTTTACTTCATAAATGAAAATGAAGCCTGAAGTTTAAGCTGTTTTAAATGATGCAATTTCACAAAGAACATATCAAGAAAACTCAGACCTTGGAGCATGGTCTACGAACGGTTCAAAATGCATATCCTCAGATATATGTTTGATGTACTTCAGGACAGTAACAGGAAATAATTAACACTGTAAATTAACACTTTTTTAGAGAGTTCTGATCAGACTATTCTTGATTGTATTAATGTAAGATTTATATTATTCGTTCTTCTTTGCTACTCAATTAAACATCTTATTAGTTCTGAAATGACAAATTTCTTATTGAACAAAAACGAACATTTTTGTAGTCAATTTTAATAGTTTGAATAATCTTGTGTTGAAGTATAATGAAATTGGGGAGTTATTTTTAAATAAGATATCAAGGCTTCCATGACTATTAAAAGGTTACGTTTCTTGTGTAAATGTGAGCAGTGTTAGCAATTTTTCAATCAACTCTTTTCTGGTAATATCTTCTTACAGCTCGTTTTACAAATACTTCGGATCTTTTCTGCCAATCTCAAAACTTTAAAATTTTACTTTAATTCAAATTTGGAATGTATAAGGGCGAATTGATAAAAAAATCATTTCTTTTTACTGTTTTGTTTGTTTAAGATATAATTTTGTTGAAATGCACTAAACATTAAGAATTAATTGAACTTAAACCCGTAGTGTGTTATCATTCCAACCAAACACAACTTAAAATCCTTACTTTGGATGATGATGGCTTTAAATGTTATAGGTAGGTCGATAGATATTTTCTGGCATGTTAAATTCTGCTGCAGTGCATGATTCTTGCAAATACTGACACTCAACATGACATGCTGGTTAAAAATTATGACCGGTCTTTCAGGTTCGTATATTTCACAATTTGAAATTGAAAAATTAGGTTTCATTTTCGTTTAATACCATTAGGAAAGGCTACATGTAGCAAAATAAAAACTAAAATTCGCATAGTTGTAAAGAAAAATTACTTTATGATAAATATGAAATTGTCGAAGTACATGTATTTATATGGTCCTAGCTTTTGATACAATTAAGTTTTTCGTAATTTAAAAGACTTTCGAAAACTATCACATGACTTAACTATCGCATGACACAATCAAAGGGCATGTTGTACCTTTTAAATGAAAACAAGTGCACGGATGATAACTTTCATATTATGAAAAAAAAGAATATTTAAAAAAAAAAATATGTACAAATACAAATGTGGTGTGGTTGCAAATGAGACAAATGAATCAACTTTGCTTTGACTATTAAACTGGTTTCACTTATCTGAGGCATCTTTTTTATTCAGTGTTGAATTACTCTCATAATCCTTAAATTGACAGTTTAAATAAAGGAATGATGTAACGCTTTATCAAAATGATCTAGTTAACGAATTTTATGAGAAATATTTAAATTCACAAATCAAAATGCATCTTCATGAGCCAATGATGACTGCTGTACCGTTATTTTGACTATTTTACCTATTATGTCTGTTGTGTTTACACACCGTTGTAAATATAATGGAATTTGGTCAAACAAGTGTGAGGTTTAGCGCTATACAACCATATTCTACATTTAAAAATGTCTATACCAAGTGACAGTTGTTGTCCGTTCGTTTGATGTATTTTATCATTTGATATTTCCATTTGATTAGGACTTTTCGTTTTGAATTTTCCTCGGAATTTCAGTATTTTTGTGATTTTACTTTTTACTTATTTTATACATATAAAGGATTCCCGAAATGGTTTTATCATATTTTATTAATACTTATCTATTCTTTTTTTTAACAACATATTAATATCTATTCAACTAATCTTACTTGTTACAAATTTCACCAAGAGTCGAAGCTTCTCTTGATTTACCCTGTTACACTCCACTGATTATCCAGGGAAATAAACAGCTGATCCAAAAAATAATATAAATGATGCATAATTGTCTTATACAGAGACTTATCAATGCTAAAAATTCTTTTTAATTGACAATAACATTAAACATATTATCTATTCTTAGCAGTAGTATATTAGTCAACAAACGATACAAGGCAATACATTTTCTATATAATTATAATGAAATTGAATACTTGAACTGAGATAAATAATTGCCCAGTTGGTCTAAATTTTTGCAGGGTGCTGTTTTCATGTCAAAACCATTGAATAAATACAAAAACGCGGATTTTTTCTTTTGGGATTTTTGGGTTTTTTTCAGAAATCCCTCAAACATTGATATTAGAACTTAGACCTTTAAACTTTAACATTTTTAATTTCTTTTCAGATATTTGTATACTTATTTCACTTCTTGTTGATTAAGTGCAGAGACCTGTCATCATTTTTCTCGCTATTTTCTAACTTTCCGATTTGGCTAGATCTTTTTAATCATATGCATTTGCTTGGTAAATAAACTCGTTGTAGATACCAAGATTAAATTTTGTATTTACGCCAGACGCACATTTCATCTATAAAAGACTCATCAGTGACGTTCAAGTCCAACAAAGAGGCCAAATAACGAACGAAGTTGAAGAGCATTGAAGACCAAAATTCCTAAAAGGGTTGTCCAAATACAGCTAAGGTAATCTAGTCCTGAGGTAGCAAAGTTTTAGTATTTCAAATATTTAAAAGTTTTGTAAACAGTTAATTTTTAAAGAAAACCATATCAATGATAATTCATGTCAGTACTTCTATACTACTTGTAAATGAATGTTTTTTATTGGATAATTGAAAATGTTTACTTATTTATAAGTTTTAGGATAAATTTGAGTTCAAACTTGTGTATCGTTTCTTTTTTTTTTACTAGTATAGTATTTAGTTTTAACGATCATCATGTGTAAGGCAATACTCGATGCAATATGCTTTTGATAAGATAATTTTAGATTTCCTGCCAACATCACAGTCAATTTTTTATTAATAATTGAAACTCACAAGGAAACGAAAAGCCTACTGTATGGAATTTGATTTTGGTTATTAATGAGCGTTATGCTTGTAGGTTTCATTCATGTGACCACACTTTTCTTCGAAACATTTATCGTTACAATGCGATCTACCTTAGTAGACATGCATTGAAGTTTCAATTATCAGGGAAAAATAATGAAGGATAATCATAAGTTGCAATAACTTGTTTTCCAATCCTCTATAAATAAATATGTTTAAACTTAACTCAGGATATTTATGTAGCATCGATATAAAAGTATTAGTATAGTTAAATGGGATGATTGATAGTCAAATTTCCTCAACCTTGTTTTTTCCACAATTTTCTAAATAAGAAAATGCCTATATAAAGTTAGAATTACGACCGTTGTTTTCCATTCGTTTAATGTGTTTGAACTTTTTGTTGGCCATTTGATAAAAGACAATTTTCTATGTTTGTTGTTCGATATATTTGTGTCTACTACTTTTCCTTAACACAAATACGATTGCTATTTACATATAAATATCACATTCAACTACTTTTTTGGGGGAAAGGTCGCCATGGGTTATATTTTTTTTTAAGTAAGGAATTAAGCCACAGTGTGTATTAACGATTCTAATTAATTCAATCAAGACGTTTATGATCAAATGGGATACATTTTACACCCTACACCTTTTCCATTTTAATGACTGACCTATACAAAATGTTTGAGAAGTCATATAAGCCGATTAATACAATAGTGTGTTCAGTATATTACTTTGATGAATATTTTTTTCTGCTTAATTATTCTTTTTATCAGTGCAACAAACTTCACTTGTCCATGAAGTAGAGTAGACAATATCTTCATTTTCCTTTTTTGTACGTTTGTTGTCATTTCATTTTGACAGATTGATGATTTGTACTGTATGCTTTTTCCGTAGAACACAATTCAATGAATATTCATTTTGAGAGGCTTTATTAGTGCTTAGGAGCATAGTTTTCCGCCTTATTAATATAATGCAAGTTCATTCGACCAGCTTGTTTTCGTGGTGGAATGAATATATTCAGTGACCGATATCGAATACCTTTGACAAGACATGGCATAATGTCATTATTTCTAATATTGACTTTTCTGTTAATCGGCATGTATATTTGTAAAAAAAAATCAACGCATCAAGTATTTGGTTTAATATCTCCAATGGATTATGTCATACAAGATACCAGATCTTTTGTACGTCAGACGTTCACAAAAAAGGCTCATCAGTGACGTTGCGCAAAAAAAGTAAGAGGCCAAAAAAATACCAAGGTGAAAAGCATTCAAGATCAAAAAATTATTACAGGTTTTGCCAAATACAGCACAAAATAAACAGACAAAACTACGAGTTTCTTGAGTTCCATTTTTGATTTTAAAGCCTTTTATGGAATATCATAGAATTGTGACTCTCATAAGGGTGAAATATTTAGCTAGCTATATGACATGGTTAAATCCACCATTTTCTATATTATCAATGAAGTGCCGGGTCTGGAATATGACAGTTATGTTAAAGCTTTTGATTCTGCCAGTTAATAATGGGATTTCCGTTTCTCTTTTCCTTGGAATTCGTTTTTTTTTTCAATTTTTACTTTTTTAAACACGTTTTTACGAAGGAGAACTCGAGATAAAAATGACTTCGTGCCAAGTGTAACTAGCTAATCATGATGGAAGAGTTTTGTACTCACGCTAACAATAAAATCTTGGAACAATTTCAGTGATCATTTACATGCAACATTATCATGTTAGATAATCAAATTTACATTATATGAAAGTCTGCTGTATACATATCGAGTAGGATTTTGATTTAGTGACAAAGGTATATGATATCGGGCACAATTAATTCATACAGAGAAGAACAGATAGGTCTTATTAAATGTTTGGTTCTTTTGTTAATGTCGATTTTATTATATTCATGTTCATCTTTACCAAATACAAAAAACACAAAAAAAACATATAAATAGAATAACAATACATTTCTGACACATGGTGCATGATTCATGTCAACGATTTTGAAAACCGATATGAATTCTTAATTTCATTTATATCATCTTATTGATTTTAAGAAGAAACACTTTACATATACACAATCTAGCTTTTAAATCGTTATGTTTATGAGATCAATATCGAGTTTAAAGAAAGAAACGTGTACATGATTTACCTACTGAAAGCCTTATCAAAATTTATTTTGTATTATCATTGCAATATTGTTATTATAATTATTTTGATTATCATTTATATCATTATCTTTTGCAGATGGATACAATTATAACCCTTTTTCGTGTTCTTTATGACTGGTAAAAAAAAAATTGAGATTTATTCAGAAGGAAGTTGATACTTGAATCCAGTTCCGAACACACGCGAACATTGACCTAGATTGAACTTAGCGGACAAGTCCTGATTGAAGAAAAATACCATTGTCATGGGTTCATCATGCTAAAGTTTACTTCGAAAATGACCACTTTATATTGCGTGGTGTCTTAGTTTCTTAACATTATTTTTCGTCAATTTTAATCTACTTAATAAAATAGTAATTCCTCATTTATTTGACTGGCGCTTGCAAAAGCATGGGTACATTATTTACACAGTTAAAAGAAAAAGAACCGAAAAGACAGGAAATTGATATTTTGCGCCAAAGATAAGCTTTTTATCTTTGCAAAACGATGAACTTTGAAATCATATGCAATCATTAAACTACGTTCTTCTTCAAAGGAGACGGTTGTGTTTTTACATTTTAACAATAATTCCTGTTGTTTCTGTCACTAGCCAAAGATGTTTGCAAATATGTCTTAGAATTTCAAGAGATACGCAATATCAATATATAATGAACAACAAAATGGGTGTCTTCTTTCACTAGAAATGTCATAAAACGATTTCTATATCGGAAATAAGCTACAGAATTTTCAACGTTCTACTTAACAAGGACCACAGCAAGAGATATATGTTTTTTTCTAAATGTCCTTCTGATTTCTAGCGATCCCGCGATTCGTCGGACCTCTTAAGCTGTGTACTTAATGGAGAGCAGCAAGTATTGTTTTCTCAAGTCGTTGGTTTGATCCAACCAGTTTAGAGTCCATTGCCATACACATTCGGGGCTACTGGTGTAGTATAAACAGTAGCAAGTTTTTGTTCGATATTATTATTGCTGTCAATGAGTTCTCAAATATTCGAGTATCGAATACCAAAAAGATACTCGACAAATCATAGTTTGTTAAAATTGGGTTGTCATCTTAAAGAATACATATTTTTATTGAGCCCCCTTTAACATCAGGACAGTTTAAAGAATTGCGAAATTGACTCGTCTCCAAAAAAAATGACAAAACAATACGTCTAAATCAGACCAAATGCGTTGAACCTGGTAACAGACATTAGTAATTATCTCACTTTTGTGAATGTTTGTTGATAATTAAATATGTGTCTTTGTGATTCTCGTATAATATTTTTTTAGTATTTATCTTCTGTAAATACTCATTAAGTACATTATTAGATTATTGCCAGTTTAACTAATTAGTCTTATCCTTGGGAGTATTTTTGATGGTTTTACGTCCATTAAACAACGATCATATATATAATTTTGTTTTGCTATTGACGTAAATTTTTATTTTTCGAGCTATTTCTGAAGTATTGCTCGGTAAGTATAACGATTACCTGATTAGAAGATCTTCACCGAGTTTACGTCAGATGAGAATAATAGAAATGAGGGAGGAGTACACGGTTGATTTTCCTTTTTATTGACAAACTGTGTACTCTCAATTTAATATGATAACCTATTACATAACAAAAGAAGAATATAAACAAAATATTACGGGCGCTAAATGAAAGTGGCACTAAAAGGATCCAAAAAGTTTGAAGTAAATTAAACTGTCTCTAACAATCGACACAATACAGGCAACCAGATGCAATTTCTGTTATTTGTTATTTAGTGTGCCATGTGAAATGAACACGAATAGATTCATCTCATGAAAAAAAAAACATATCAAATTTGATATTTAAGGGAAAGCAGAACGCATTTATAACTTAATTATCGATCTCCTATTTAGACGAAATCCCAGAACTCTTGCTCATCCGATATCCATAGAGAGGAAATTAAAAACATTCTTGTTGATGGGCACATATTTTAACTGATCAGTAAATGAAAATAAGTAAGAGGAGATTGATCGTCCGCTGTCTATTTAATTATAATAAACCTCTTTTCGGGACCATACTGACAGAATGGAAGTAATTCAAACCTTCCTTCCTTGATAAACACTTTGACTGATAAGACCGTTACTTGAGGTTGTTGAACAGTTTATGAGCTTAGAGTCGTTAGTAGTTCAGTTTGGAAAGTACACACTTAGTTATCGAGGAAACCACACTTCCTTCCTTCCTTTGCCGCGAAAAATGGTAAAATATCGCTTTGCTTCGGTTTTTAATGCATTATAACCTGACATGTGGCTTGACATTTAAAGTTTGTAATTGTTCGTTAACTTAATATTGCATCTTTCTTCAGTAAAAATGACATTTGACAGTTTTAGATAGTAAGTTAAGGCCATTGTTGTTTTATGTTCTCCAAAAGTTGATATTGTTGGGTTCCAAACGGTCTTTCAGAACACTTGCTCATTTTATTCATGACAAGGGCTGAGCCATCGAAAATCATGTCATTAGGTTTTCTTTATAAGGTAATAGGTCAGTAAAGGGCAGTCGTCGCAAAATTTAACAAACTGTTTAAATAGTTCATTTTTTTTAATTAGCTAGTAATACATCAATGCGCAATAACTACAACGTTTTCCCAAACGAATGTTTCAACAACCTATTTGTATACACAAACTTCATAATTAGTGTACTGACATTGTCATATCAGAGGACTTATTATTATTCTATTTTAGTTGTATACAGTTACGAATACATCAACGAGTTCAACTGTATTTAGCCAGTAACCTCCACAGCGACTAACCTTTGTCATATATTACGTTTTTAGAATATGGTATTGTCAGATCTGGGTCAATCTCTGTAAATTTGATTCACAAGCTTTTAAAAACTTGACATATCGTGTGTTTCATGGTCTATCGTTTGAAGACCCTATATTTGGCCTATAAATTATGAACATAGAGTGCTCAGAATGGGTCAGTATATCAGTTATGATCAAGAAGGGATGTAACACAGTTTCTATTTAGATTGCATGCGTGTCGTGCTGTTTAGTATTATCGCAATTGAAATCATAAGATGATATAGAATTTATGTTTTTTTAGTTTTAAAGAAATCAATTTAGGAAAAAAAAGAAATTTAAAAAGAAATTAAACACTCTGATTGCTACGAAGTTCATATGAGGAAGGTTAATGCATAGGAATTGAAACTGACATACTAGATGTTGAACATTTTATTTGACATATGGAAGCCATTACAATATAAATAAAAACTCACCACGAATGGATATATCTTGCAAAGGACAGATAAACCATTTAACAAAAAAACAAATGTTCCCCAAAAATATATGAAGATTTTATCAGCGAGCAGGTGAAGACACAATTTATTGAAAAGGTTGAGGAAACACATTTGAAGGATTCCAGGGTGTCAGACACACTTATTGCTTCACGTAGTTGATTGCAGTCAGAGGTTGTGTTCGAATGAAAATAATATTTATTATTAAGATTGTATCAGTTGCATTTTGCCCCTAAGAACGTCCATAAAATTTTATGAAATGGTCGTTTGCAACTTCTACTTACCCTAAAATAATTTGTGGTAGCATTGTAAATCTAGCTTGTTTCGTCTATCATATAAAATTTCCCTTTGATAAATGATAATGCATCACATGATAAAACAGAAGGATAATGCTAGTATAATATGCACAAAATCGAAACTTAATGTTGTTTACATCTGAAAGTAAAAATGGATAAGAACAATGTACGTAGGATGTCTTTTACACCTTTGTGTCAATCAATAGTTATACTACTTGCATTTCTCCATGTAAAATAATACGATTGATCACAAGACCATGGTGTATGGCATACATAAATTGTCAACACCCAATGTTGTATGACCCCCTATAAATGGTCACCATTTGGTGCAGGACATAATAGATGTGAAACATTTATCAGTGTATGTCACGGAATGAACTATATTGGTCATTGTCTGTATTATTTTTTATGTATATCTATATTATTTATTTTTATGTGTATCTATATTTGTTTATTTTTATATATATCTATATTAGTTTTATGTAGATCTATATTATTTATATGTATATGTTTATTATTTTTATGTATATCTATATTATTATTTTTATGTATATCTTTATTTTGTTATGTATATCTATATTATTATTTTTATGTATATCTCTATTATTTTTATGTATATCTATATTATTATTTTTATGTATATCTATATTATTTTTATGTATATCTATATTATTATTTTTATGTATATCTATATTTTTTTATGTATATCTATATTATTATTTTGATGTATATCTATATTATTTTTATGTATATCTATATTATTATTTTTATGTATATCTATATTAGATTTGTATCATAGAGTGAGGTTGTGTATCTATATTTTATAGATTCAGGTACTCCTGTTGTGCAATTTATTCGAGTTTTGTACACAAAGTTTCAAGTGAAAAATAACAAAAGAAATAAAACGTGTTTTTTTTATAATTATCATAACAGGTGATGTTTTTTTACAAATTTCAAAAAAATTATGTGGACGATGCTATTATTTCTTGTCAGACAACAGAAAATCCATTGAACAAAGTTATTTAACATTATATAAGTTTTGAGGCAGTTAATCATGTAATAAATTGATATCAAATGTATTTTCATTTCATTTGAGAGCAAGTGTGGACAGATAATGGCAATTTGGATCACTTCTAGAATAAAATAAAAATCTTCGTATCCACCGCTACTCATATTAGGATATATAGAATGTTTGAAAACGCAAACAATCGGTCTCAGTTTTAGATCAGTAGGTCTATTGATTTTAATAAACATTGAATCACAGTGTTCGATATGATCTTGAATGTCCTTGGACTTGTGGATTTTTGGAAGGCCGGAAACATAGCTGGTTTACATCTGAAAAGTTTTCAAATAATCTATTTCATTATTATTAAGGTTGTTATAATATACCTTTATTAGTTTTTTTTATTTTCGACATGGGGCTTTTGTCTCTATTTTATGTATATCTATATTAGATTTGCATGAAACATTACTGTATCATAATTATATGATCCATCTCTCCGTAATATCTATTGTTGGCTATTAATCAGTCATTGCATACATATCATCAATGGCATTCAGTTTGTGGTAGAAGAGACCGTCCTCAAGTTGATTTAGTACCATTGATTTGTAGTGATTATTGTCCACTATACCCCAGCCTTTATCCGCCTCTTTTATTATAATAGATTCATCATTTTGAAGGTTCTTTAAAGTATAATGTTGAGCCTTCTGAAGCTTAGACTTTATGTGTACATCGACACTATTTGTGTTTGCGGTTTGTTTCATGTATTCTTCTAAATAGTAGGTTGAAGATTAGTGACCTTTTGTCCGTACAAGGGATCCATCTTCATGAATAGTGTTTCAAAAGAATTCACGAAGATCAACATTATTAGACATTGGTGTTGAGGTAAATTAAACCATGTTCCAACAGTTTTATTTCCTGATTAGATAAATCTGTACTATATCGATTCTATCTGACGAACCGTAGAAGATGCGATGAAAGCGCTAACAGAAACAATGTTCTATTTATAATGTGATGTTTTTTTTTCATTTGTAAATTATATTTTCTGTACCAAGGATTTTTATTTATCAAAATATATAGATATTTAAAACGTCTGGATATTTTAAGTCAACAATCTTTCTTACGAGGATGCTGAACCGTTGTTGACAGCTAAGATGTTACAACAACGAGTGCGTCGAAATACATTTACAATAAATAACACTGGCCGAGCAAACCTGGTATTATACTTCAAATTTGACAACTGTAGAGTAATCACAATAGAAGCTTCGTATTCAAATATCACAAAGATATAGCAGTTTGATAATGATTAACACAAATGATAATAAACGTAAACAACAATGTGAATGCAAGTTTTCAAATAAAATTTGTATGTTTCAAAGCCAGAATTGCAAAATAATGCAATCGTATGTTTATCAATAAACCTGAATAAAAATAAATTTATATTATTTATATAATTCGTCTTCATATAATATATATATATAATTCGTCTGAATATCAGCCCAACAATGTTAGATCTGTAAATTTGCGGAAGAACATTTTTGGTTTTTCCCTCGGCGGGATTCGAACTCAAACTACCACATGTCAAGATAAAATTAATTTAACATCTTACTGATGAATGATATAAGTTATCCGGAATATCTAACATCTGTTCATGATTTTATTATTATTTCGTGGTGATCCGGTACCCTTTATCGATTTAAAAGATTATTTCATAGGAATGTTTCCTAAGCTATCGAAGATAAACGTTGTACATGAAAATGAATGTATACCATGTTATATTACCGACTATAGAGTCAAGGCTGCAATTTACATCAGACAACAATCAATGCTGGTCACATATTAAAAACCAGAGAAAAGACACAAGCAATAATCGTAGTAATTCATAAACGGTCTTCAACATATATTGCTTATTTATTCCCAAAAGATGACATACGTACGTACGTCGACCAATCAAATAAGACTGGTTATTGCCAACCATCGAGGTTGATTAGTTACATAGTTCAATTTGAAACTAGATATCCAAAGCTATTAAAACCATTATTTTAAGTAATTTGTACGTGATTACAAACGATAGAAATCAATTGTCTTTTATTTATCACTTGGATTTCCAGTTTCCAGACTTAATTTTTTAACTGACATGTGATCATGTGTAAACTAGTTCCCTTTACCTATCATTAGATTGTTGTGTTTATCTTTCATGGTGTTAGTTATACGTTTTTCCCTGTACTTTGCAGATGAAGCTCCATTTTTGTATATGCTAAATGCTTATTTTTTTTTTGTATCTAGTGTTTTAATTCGTTCTTTATCCAACTATTTATCTATGTTTTATAAATATATTTTCGGGATAAAAAACATAAGTCAGAAGGATGTTTACTGACATATTCAGAAATGTCATAATCCGTAAGTCTTCGATTTGTAAAAGATGAATATAAAGATAAAAGGTCAAATTACTTACAGTTTATTATAAAACGAATGAATAAAACATATCTGTATTGTGTTTCTTCGAAGTTGTGTTCGATTAAAGATAGCTCTGTGTTTTATGAAACGAGAATGACAGTTAAAAAAACTTAAAATACAAAAACACATTTCCTTAAAAGTAGATTTACTTATAGTACTGCATTTGAATTTTATCTTTTACGTCTTGAATCATTGAAGTGCATGTGACATCAGTCAAAAGCATGTGTGTCAAAAATAAAGATAAATGCTCATATGATCCTGTACATATACGATTATGTGTTAACTTTTGTTTTGTGTACTGTAAATATGTGAACTTGTGATCAGTTATGCGATTCCGGCAATTCTTTGCTTACTTGTATATGTAGTGAGTCAGATTGTGTACTTTTTGTCTGTTATCATAAGCCATTTTGAAAATATGTTATACAGATTGCGTCCGATCCCCCTTATGACGTTTAACTAAATGTTGATTTTCCTGTCTATTGTGAATAGTGTATGAATGACAAGAGAAAACTCATAGCTTGTGCACTGAAATGGCCTCGTTAGTTTTAGAGTTCTTATGATTCCTTCGAGTTTTGATTTTCTATTGATGTAAACGTTCTGAACTAATTGATGCGATTTGAGCATTAATCTCTGAACTAGTGTTGTCTCTAATTTACTTAATTGGTATTATGTTATGCTGAATTGTACATATATTTAGTCGTACTTTGTTTGTACATTTGTATGTATTGAAACTGTAAAAGAGTTTTGTATATTTAAGCTCTATATAAAGAAAAGAAAGAGAAAAGAAACATGATAGAAGGCTTTATAACTGTTATTTATGTGTTTTTATAATGAATATCTGTATGCTGAGAAGGCAAATTGATGGAAACATTTTATCGTATTTTTTTACGGTTGCGAAGGAGATGCCTACAAACAAAAAACTGTGTTTGCGGAGATAACTCTTACAATAAAAAGTGTTCGGTTAAACAGGGTCAGTTTCACAGTCAATAACTGTTCGATACAATTTGCAAAAAATCTAAGCGACATCAAACGAAACTACTAAACTCCGCCGGAAGTAGAAAAATAACAATAATTATCAAAACAAATACTTGTTCCCAAGAAGAGTGAAAATATATGTTTTTTTATAGGAGAACAGTCCTTATTAACAAGCTGATAAGAGGATTTAGGTGCAGGGTCAAATTTCTTTCTTTCTTACATTTGTATCGAAACAAGTTGACGATCCAATGTGGACGTGAAGGGGAGGGAACGCAAAAAGTAATTCAGAATTATTTCCAACAGAAACTTTTAAATTTTAAGTATCAGACAACAATCAATGCTGGTCACATATTAAAAACCAGAGAAAAGACACAAGCAATAATCGTAGTAATTCATAAACGGTCTTCAACATATATTGCTTATTTATTCCCAAAAGATGACATACGTACGTACGTCGACCAATCAAATAAGACTGGTTATTGCCAACCATCGAGGTTGATTAGTTACATAGTTCAATTTGAAACTAGATATCCAAAGCTATTAAAACCATTATTTTAAGTAATTTGTACGTGATTACAAACGATAGAAATCAATTGTCTTTTATTTATCACTTGGATTTCCAGTTTCCAGACTTAATTTTTTAACTGACATGTGATCATGTGTAAACTAGTTCCCTTTACCTATCATTAGATTGTTGTGTTTATCTTTCATGGTGTTAGTTATACGTTTTTCCCTGTACTTTGCAGATGAAGCTCCATTTTTGTATATGCTAAATGCTTATTTTTTTTTTGTATCTAGTGTTTTAATTCGTTCTTTATCCAACTATTTATCTATGTTTTATAAATATATTTTCGGGATAAAAAACATAAGTCAGAAGGATGTTTACTGACATATTCAGAAATGTCATAATCCGTAAGTCTTCGATTTGTAAAAGATGAATATAAAGATAAAAGGTCAAATTACTTACAGTTTATTATAAAACGAATGAATAAAACATATCTGTATTGTGTTTCTTCGAAGTTGTGTTCGATTAAAGATAGCTCTGTGTTTTATGAAACGAGAATGACAGTTAAAAAAACTTAAAATACAAAAACACATTTCCTTAAAAGTAGATTTACTTATAGTACTGCATTTGAATTTTATCTTTTACGTCTTGAATCATTGAAGTGCATGTGACATCAGTCAAAAGCATGTGTGTCAAAAATAAAGATGAATGCTCATATGATCCTGTACATATACGATTATGTGTTAACTTTTGTTATGTGTACTGTAAATATGTGAACTTGTGATCAGTTATGCGATTCCGGCAATTCTTTGCTTACTTGTATATGTAGTGAGTCAGATTGTGTACTTTTTGTCTGTTATCATAAGCCATTTTGAAAATATGTTATACAGATTGCGTCCGATCCCCCTTATGACGTTTAACTAAATGTTGATTTTCCTGTCTATTGTGAATAGTGTATGAATGACAAGAGAAAACTCATAGCTTGTGCACTGAAATGGCCTCGTTAGTTTTAGAGTTCTTATGATTCCTTCGAGTTTTGATTTTCTATTGATGTAAACGTTCTGAACTAATTGATGCGATTTGAGCATTAATCTCTGAACTAGTGTTGTCTCTAATTTACTTAATTGGTATTATGTTATGCTGAATTGTACATATATTTAGTCGTACTTTGTTTGTACATTTGTATGTATTGAAACTGTAAAAGAGTTTTGTATCTTTAAGCTCTATATAAAGAAAAGAAAGAGAAAAGAAACATGATAGAAGGCTTTATAACTGTTATTTATGTGTTTTTATAATGAATATCTGTATGCTGAGAAGGCAAATTGATGGAAACATTTTATCGTATTTTTTTACGGTTGCGAAGGAGATGCCTACAAACAAAAAACTGTGTTTGCGGAGATAACTCTTACAATAAAAAGTGTTCGGTTAAACAGGGTCAGTTTCACAGTCAATAACTGTTCGATACAATTTGCAAAAAATCTAAGCGACATCAAACGAAACTACTAAACTCCGCCGGAAGTAGAAAAATAACAATAATTATCAAAACAAATACTTGTTCCCAAGAAGAGTGAAAATATATGTTTTTTTATAGGAGAACAGTCCTTATTAACAAGCTGATAAGAGGATTTAGGTGCAGGGTCAAATTTCTTTCTTTCTTACATTTGTATCGAAACAAGTTGACGATCCAATGTGGACGTGAAGGGGAGGGAACGCAAAAAGTAATTCAGAATTATTTCCAACAGAAACTTTTAAATTTTAAGTAACTCAATTTCAGCATAACTGCAGAAGGGTGTATATTATGTTGATATAAATAAATATATGCCTTCATATTATATGAGAATAAAAGACCATATAAACTGTGGCCAGTTTAATTTGTGATGCCAACTGGTCTGAAATAACAGCTTGAATTATTAAACTTTCCACATACCTTTTTAATTTGAAAATGTCTGCTTTCATGTCAGAACGAGAGGACACAATCATGGAAATCTTACATTAATGTGAAATTTGTTCTGTGTTTCAAGTTTTGAGTTTTCTTGAATGTTGTTGATCTTCGTATTTCATGCTTTTTTTCTATCTCGCGGTTTAAATATTAAAATGTAACTCTCGAGTGGGGAAATATCGTAACACACTTGTTGCAGTGATGAAATTACGAGCGAACAAAGACAGTTTCTTGTAAAAACGAACAGTATATAAAATATTTACCAATATACAAGACGTTATCAATTATATCTTGTTAACCTGTATACTCACAATTTCTGAAATTCACCCTGTGTACCAACATTAGCAATTAAGCTCTCACATACAGTTATTTGTAATGGCAAGTGTTGTTTTCTGGAGGTCTGTAACATAAAATGCATAGTGATAAATGACACTTATGAACACATAATTTGGATCGAGTGAAATGGTGAGTCTTGTGTCCATCTATTTTGTTTACTTTACTACCATGTTACGCAAACAATGTGTTTTAGATGATATATAGTGTTATTTTCCTGGTCTATGTATACAGATAAATTATAAAACATTATTGTAATTTAAATATTATTAAATTTAAATTTAAAATGAGTGTGAGTAGTATTTCAAATGTGCTTTAAAAAAGAACATATTATCTGTTCGTTGTCGGGTTGTTGTCTCCTTGACACATTCCCCATTTACATTCTCAATTTTACATTTAACTGACGCCATATAGTATATTATCTATAAAATGACATCTTTTAGTAACTTACCCACTACGAGCAGTCCTTTTATTTATTTTTGAGGGCAGAAACAACAGACAAAAAATATACAAATATTACCCCATTTACTATCGATTTCTTGTCAATACAATCATTAACTTTGTCATGCTATGGTGAGTTTGATTTCATAAAGAAGTTTTCACAATATAAAGATATACAAATAAAGCCCCACACAACATTGTTTCTGTGTGTAAATCACATTTCATAAACTGCTTGACAAATGAAGTTTATGTTAAAAATTTATTAAGAAACTAAAAATTTACACTCACGATACTTACTAAATAGAAATTTCTGAAAATTCATAGGTCTGTTCTATGTTCCTTTAGAATTTCAACTAGAGATGATCAATAATTTGATCTTTCATCCCTATACTGAATACCTAAACTACATAAGCGACCTTACAAACACCGATATAAAGATGTATCTTCCAAATGGTCAACAAAATTTTTTTCTAAATCATTAACATCAATTCTATCAGAATTCAAAGCCGGGAGATATTTTGGAACTGTCTTTTTTAGAGGTGTCGTGCATCAGATGTCGATACTAAACAGATCTTTTAGAATACATACAATCTAAGACTTAAACACTTTACACAGTTCACCATTCCAAACTAAAAAAAGAATGAAAAGGGTTGGTATAGCTTTGATTCATAAAAAGGAAAACAAAAAAACTTTACGTCAAAAGATATGATTACATTCTCAATAGTGAACTTTCCATTCCTATGTTGCAACATTCAAACAGCGCCTGTGTACTGATAATATATCTTCTAATTGATACGATATTCCCGTGTTAGTATTTCCTATGATGATTTTCTTCATAGAGGGTAGCAGCTCATAAGGAAGCTATTAAACCAAGAGTTCCAAAATGGCGAAGTTGAAATCATTTCTTTGTAAATTTTACGGACGCCATAACGATTTGGTTGATCGTTTTTGAATTCCGTTTCACATATGACAGCGGACATGTTCTTGATGTTGTATTTACAATCCTGCCCCCTTTCACCAATGTGACCTACCAAATAAGACTTGTTTCCGGGTTTGTACTAGCATGAAACACACGACTGGTGTCACATGTAAAGCAGGATCTACTAAAACTTCCAGAGGAAATGAGATCACTCCCAGTTTTGGTGGGGTTCGTATTGCTTATTCTTTAGTTTTCCATGTTGTGTTTTTGTACTGTTGTTTGTTTGTTTGTTTGTCTGTTTTTTATTTTTTTTTAATTTTTAGCCATGGTATTACCAGTTTAATTTCGATTTATGAGTTTGAATGTCCCGCTGCTCTCTTTTGTGCTTATGTCGAACAACAAAAAGTTAACATTGTATAATCGTACCCAGGAACAAAATGTTTGACATGAGTTGTTTACGCCTGAATACCAAGGATGTATGATCGCATATCTATGAAGAACAGTGACCTATAGCTGTTAGTTTCTGCAGCATGTGGTCTCTTAAGTTGTAGTCAAATTAACTTGTATTTTACATACACAATTATATTAATTGTATTAACTAGAAGGGAAAAGGAGCATCGACAAGGAATTTATTTTGGATAAATGACGAAGAAGTTGAGAAAATAAATATACACTGTTATCAAGACAAAAACTATATAAAATATAGAATTATTATTAAAAACTCTGGAGAATAGACGTTATTACCATAAGCTAATACTACTCTATCAAATATAAAATGGGATGACACCATCATACTTAAATGAGTTAGACCAGTCCTATCTTTCCAGACAAATCCCCTTATACTTTGAGGAATGAAAATAATACTTTCATCCGCCTCTTGCTAGAACTAGCTGCTTTTGTAATAGTTTCATCCTTTCAACTATAAGACTTTGGAATAGTCTTCCTTTGAGTTTACAACAATTCCCGAGTTTTGGTATATTTATAAGTGGACTGGACAATTTCTATAGGACTGATGATATATTAAACCTTCCAACTATGTGATAAGGAAACTTAATACTAGTCAATATCAACTTAGTTTGGTTGTGCGTTTACTGTTATGAATGATCTTGCGTGTATTTGTGCTGTGTTTCTGTCACGAAATGTTTTAACCAGAATTTGTTTTCTATCAATCACTACTGTTGTTTTTAATTTGTTTTTCGTGTTACCTTCGTTCATATATGAAATTGCCTGATAACAATCGTGTTTTGCGTTACACGTGTGAAGCTTATCACTATATTTTCGAACATTTACAGCGTGTGTGAACGATAATATCATTCTGAAACGAACGGTTATTTAATTCTTGTCTTACACATATTTTGTATTTTCAACAGTATGTGTGGAATGGTATCGTGTGGGAAATTCAAGAGAGGGAAGATGTACACCCTATTGTATGTGTTTAAGCACTTTCGTGTTAATAAAAGTTCTTCCTCATTCCGTCGTTTATTCCTATTCAAAATACATTTAAGTCGAACTTGAGCACCACATTGATTGCATACAGCCCTTGGATGGTGTAAACGTCCCCAAAAAAACGTGTATGGTGTAATGGTGTATGGCATATGGTGCAATGGTGTAAGGTGTATGGTGTCATGTTGTATGGTGTAAGAGTAATGGTGTAATGGTGTTTGAGGAATGGTGTTATTGTGTAACGTGCGATCGGAAATGGTGTGAATGATGCTGTACGACATCTCATTGGTTGAAAACGAAGTTTTTTTTATGTCATTTTCTCGAATTTTAAACATAAACAATTAATATAATCTTAATATTTGAAATTTAATTGCTTTATGGGTAATTTCGGATCGTGTAGATAAAATGGGGAAAGGTGTATGGTGTAATATGTATGATGTATGGTGCAAAAGTGTAACGTGTATGGTGTAATGGTACAAGGTGTATGGTGTAATGGTGTATGGTGTATGGTGTAATGGTGTATGGTGGTAATGGGAAGTTTACACCATCCAAGGACTGTATATATTCTAAAAGACTTAGCGTGAGTAAGCTTTTTTTTTCTAAATTGTAATACAGCGGGAGGTTGGCAATAGTTATCAAAGGTACCAGGATTATAATTTGCAAGCCATAAAACCGGGTTCAATAAACTCATCATAGATAACAGGACTACATTTTGTATATACGCCAGACGCGCGTTTCGTCTACAAAAGAATCATCAGTGACGCTCGAGTCCAAAAAAGTTGAAAGGCCAAATAAAGTACGAAGTTGAAGAGCATTGAGGACCAAAATTCATAAAAGTTTTACCAAATACAGCTAAGGTAATCTATGCCTTAGGTAGAAAAACCTTTGTTTTTCAAATATTCAAAATTTTGTAAACAGTTAATTCATAAATATAACCATATCAATGATATTTCATGTCAGCACAAGAACGTGCTGACTACTGGGCTTGTGATACCCTCTGGAAAATAAATCTCCACCAGCAGTGGCATCGACCCAGTGGTTGTAAATAAACGCATCATAGATACCAGGATTAATTTAACCGACTATTTTGGTCTAAACATGTCCTGTACCAAGTCAGGAATATTACAGTTGTTATCAGATAGCTCGTGTCTATGTTTGTTAGCGTTTGTTTGTGTTGCACTTCAGGATTTCTGTTGTTCCTTTGTTTTCCGCTGACAGTTCGTGTGTTCCCTCTGTTTTTAAGTTGTAACCCGAATTAGTTTCCTCTCAATCGATTTTTGACTTTTTAACCCAGGTATACTACTGTTGCCTTTAATTATCATTTATTCTATTCTCTTCGTTCATTTCGTTTAAGTTCATTCCGTGTTGCCTCCGTTCATATATGAAAATTGCCTAAAAACAATCGTGTTTTGCGGTACACATGTGAAGCGTATCACTCTCACTCTGTTGTTGAAGATTTACAGCGTGTGTGAACGATAATATCATTCTGAAACAAACGGTTAATTAATTCTTGTCATGGATATATGTTGTATTTTCAACATTATAACATGGAGTACGCATGTGTGGAATGTTCTCGTGCGGAAAATTCAAGAGAGTGAAGATGTGCAACCTATTTTATGTGTTTAAGCACTTTCGTTTTAAAACATAACTGATTTATCTCTTCATTATTTTATTATACAGCAGTTCTTCCTCATTCCCTCGTTAACTCCTGTCCAAGTATAGTTGAACTTGAGCACCATATTGACCGCATATATTAATTCTAAAAGAGTGAGTAAGCTTTTTTTTTCCAAATTATAATACAGCGGGAGGTTTGAAAGCCTTTAAACCAGATTCAACCCACCATTGTTTCTTTACATGTCCTGTACCAAGTCAGGAATATGGCAGTTGTTATCAGATAGGTTGTCTCTATGTGTATTGACGTTTGTTTTTGTTGCTCGTCGGTGTTCTTGTTTTTTTTTTTATAGTTGATGTCTTTCCCTCGGTTTCACTTTTTTATCCGATTTGTTTTCTCTCAATCGAATTATGACTTTTTATCACCGGAATAGTATTGTCTTTATTTATTCATAAAGTGTAGCAATTTGTGTAGCAAATTACGAAAGTATCGGTCGTTTTGTATCATAATAATAACAATCCTATGCTAGAACAATATTACTTTTTCTCTTTATATGACTGAAAAGACAGAATTGGCATCATTGAATATTAGACAGAACGGCGTCTGAAAGTCCGACAAAAGTCTGACCTTTTTTTCTAGATTTAATTCAGTCGATGAACATTTGAGCACATCTAAATGACTGTTTCAGACTGAAATCTTGCGTAAAAATATAAAAGAACAGAATGATAGATTGGCAGTGGATGTAAACAAATTGAATAACTACTTTGTTAATAATATAGGCGTAATTCTATCATATAACATGTGGTTGCATAAGAAAAACAGTCGAAAATAATATCACTAGAATTTGACAGTTGTAGGAAAAGAATTCTACATTTCATTGCAGTAGAAACATTCAGAATCATAAACATATATCTTGTGTTCCAAAGCACCATTGGTTTTTATTTGGTGCTTCTATAGAATATTTGGAAACTTGAGGTAACATGATTACTTAAGCTTGAACACATGTTAAACAGAGATGACTATTTTATTGGTTAACTTCCAGTGATTGTTATTTTCTCATATGCAAAGACATGTTATGTGATGTTTTTTGGTCTTAAGTACTGGACAGGATAAAACTTTACTCATGACAATTATTTTTGATTTTGTAACAAAGATAAATTCTGAAATAATTTTCGAAAAGTGCAAATGTATCAAAGACTAATAGTGAAACATCAATGGTGGCATTAAACCTACTATGAGAAGCTTCATATGCATCTTTGACCTCATGAGTACATGAATATAAGTAAACAAAGCAAGCCATGTGTTATGGAGTTTTTTATAACTTTTTTCTCCTTACTTCAGATATTTTGCTTTACTAGTAAACTTTCTCCTTAGTAATACTGTAATACATATATAGTTATAAGTTAATGATTTTTTTCAAGCAGTAACAAAAAATAATTCACTTAACTGGAAGCTTTTTATATTCCTCTCTTGAACACATCGTAAATTAGGTTTTACGAAAGGACTTATTGAAATTTCTCTGGAGTCATTAAACTTATATATGAAAAGTTCATTCAGCTTGCATACTTTATTTTATTATAACATCATAAACTTGAAATTTTGTGGAAATGAAAAGTAAAAATGCATCAAAAGAGACCGTATCATGAAGACAAAGAGGTACAATAGTAGCACTTATCACCACAAAGTCATCTTGTGTATCATATTAATCTGTGTGTAGGCAGATGAGACAAATTTTGATACTTTTTGGGGCTACATTATATTCTGTCATGATGTGTCTATTTTGTATTTTTTGAAGAAATTTTGCTCGAATCGCTGTAGATGTCGTCTTACATTATACTATATTTCAATGTTGAAATAATTAGTATTGCATAAGATAAAAATCGCATTCAGTTTATTCAACACAAAGTCATCCATAAGGCTTATTTTATTTCGATAACCCGATATAATAAGATAAAATGCCATCAGACATATTGTAACCAAAAAAATGTCAAGACATCAACAGATTGTAACTTGAGAGTGATATTTGTACCGTGTATGTTTGACAAATCAACACATGTTACTCTCCGTGTAAAATAGATAATAAAGGCAACAGTAGTATACCGCTGTTCGAAAGTTATAATCGATTGAGAGAAAACAAATCCTGGTTACAAACAAATACCGAGGAAAACACATCAACTATAAGAGGAAAACACTAAAGTAAACATGTATCACTGAGAAAAAAAACTATTGATTCACAATTAACATAATTATATACTCGTATGTTGTGAAATATAATCATCATTATGCTTATACAGTAAAGTTAGAAAAAAGATCCTTCAAATTATCAGAAAAAAACAACATTCGGTTAATAAGGTACTCTCTGATAGATTAACATAAGTACATTGCTACTTTAAAATGTTACGATGTAGATCCGTTATTTCCATTTTTTTGTAAGAAGACATAAAATCGTATTAATCAATTTATATTCATGTAACTTTATCTGTATTATGTTAAAATGTTTAATACTGAATTTATATGTATTTCATAAGTTTTTGACCGTGGTAACCTTAAATTTAATACACAGGCAAACTTAACCCAATTATGTAAGATGAGAAAATTGTAAAACAGCATATAGTACAATAAAGGTTATTTCATTTAAAAAAAATGGAAAAAATAAATCATAGTTAAATGGAATAAATAACCGTCTACTACGAAATAAATGCGCACAAATGTAATGAAAAGATGTGCGTAAATATACAGGTAATGCGATCTAATGTAAAGCACCGAGTTATATTACCATCGTTTATAATATACATGGGTAATCGGGAAAGAGTCACAGGACTAGAAAACCTTTAATCCTTTGGGGGAAAAGTAAAAAAAAAGCCACAGGAAAAAAGTAATAATAAATATTTGAGTAAAATTGTTTTTAAATACCATTAATGATATATATGTTTCAGATACATGATTTTAAGTGGCATATTGTTGAATGAATATAGGAAAAGGTCACATGATAGCACAATCGATCGAGAAATCACGAACTAACTTAAAAAAAATTATATATACATTGGTAAATGCACTTGTAGAAATATTATTACAATTTCATGAGTCTGATTACTGTGAATGTAATTGATCAAATTACAATTACTTTGTCAATTATACGATTAAATTTAATCAATGACTACACCATTTCATAAAGTAGCTGATTAATTAAATGAATACATAGACAAGTATTTATGATTACATCTGATTACAATGAATTTCTTAATAACCCTTTTGAATGATGAAAATCAATAAAGGTCTATTATCACTGTAATTCTTCTTGAAAAATGATTAAAAGTCCTTGCATTTTACAAGTCTATAATATATATGATATACATTTACATATTGATATTTTAAACAACATATTTGTCATGCTTTTTGTATGAACTAATAAGATAAATGTTCACATGTCTGTTTTATATCTTATCATTTATATTGCCATAAAGCTACACACAATTGATAATTGATATAGCATTAACCACATACCTTAGTTACAAAGTAAAATCACAAAAATACTCAACTCCGAGGAAATTTCAAAGCGGTTAAAATATACCCCAAACCTAAAGAAATAAGAGCAAGTACCTTTCTGATAGTACATTTTGGTCATAACTTTTTTGTCTTTTGAGCGACGACTTAGATATTCGGCACGTTGATGTATAATCATGAGGTTAAGTTTCATGTATCATGACGCCTTTCGTGTGACTTTTAACTTCGACCTCAAGCTTTAGTTAGTTTTTGCAAGAAACACAACCAGATAATGACTTTTTCGTCTTATGACCTATACTTACATCGTTGGCATGTACATATATCATCATAGGGTGGTGTGCCCCTTACAGTTTTGACCTCCATGTGACCTTCAACTTTTACCTGGACAATAACTGTATTTTTGGCAAGAAAAATTTGGGCAGTCCGTGACGTATACTTTTGTCTTTTGACACAGGCCTAAAATTCTTGGCTTGTTAATTAAATTAAATTGAATTCAAAGTTTATTTAGAGTCAATATTTAGTTAACAAATAGTATTACACAAGCTATAATCGACAATACAACAAAATAGACACACATTATGTCATATCAACAAATAACATGCAAATGGAATATATAAAGGACATGTAGTTACATAAAATATTAAAAAAAAGTATAGTTTCTAGTGAGGCAAAGTATGCGTTCTTCACTACAACACACTTTTTTTTTATTTCACATCTGAATTCTGCGTGTAAAAATTCACAATAATATTAATAAAAAAGGAGTAATTGTTTTTCGTTTTTTTAGATACGAGCTGTTGAAATTATCAGCTTGAGGCGCCAAAATTTTTAAATCGGCAGATATTTTACATGAACACGATTTTGAATTGTGTTTGTCTACAGATTTAAAAAGAACAGATAAACAATTCAAAAGTGAACGACGAATCCTTTAGTACAAAGAACCACGGCTTGTATAGGCAAGTTCGTTAGACATATAATTTGATAGTATATTTACTTAGGTTATGAAAATAAAAAAAAACTGTTTTCAGTTTAAAGCAAAGAAGTCTTTAAAATGTTATCAAAATTTGAGTCGTAACTCATTTCACCTCTCGTTCCACGAAAAAACCGACTGCAGTTAAAGGTGTCACATTATTTTTGTTGGCGCCCTTATACTCCAGCTATTCAGTTATAATCTTGAATTGAGAATTGTGAAGAAAACTTTGTTTCTGACGTCTTTACACTAAATTCATTGGATGTTTGATGTGTACTGATTGATTATGTAGTCTTAGATGCATCCTTGTGTATTAGTTGTTTTTGACTTTGAACTGCAAGTAACTGTGAGTGCTCCCAGATCTGTACTAAGTGTCTTTTTGGTCTGGGAAGTACAAGTATCCGGCCACGTCTACTCTTTTTTTGTTATATATATATTTCTATTTGTATCTAATCATGAACTGATTTTTATAGTTCTTTCTTATGCTGTACTGTAACACCACTGTCCTAAGTTAGGGGAGGGTTAGGAATCCGCTCTAATGTTTAACCCCGCAACATTCTGTATGTATATGATTGTCCCAAGTCAGGAGCCTTTAATTCAGCAGTTGTCGTTTGTTGCTAAGTTACCTATTTGTTTTTGTTCATTTGTTTTGCCTTGTATAAATGACTATGCAGTATGAACTTTGATCACTGTTGAAGGTCGCACGATGACCTTCAGCTGCTAATTTCTGTCATTGTGTCATTTGGTCTCTTGTAGAGAGTTGTGTCATCGGCAATAATACAACATCTTCTTTTTTAGTTTTACTTCAAAAGAAAGATACACAAAAACACAACAAAAGTAATCAAATTTCGCCATCCCATTGAAATTATAATTTGATAAAGCAAAACTCACATATTCTATTTTTATCATACATGTGTTGTTTTAGTTTAAGCTTTAGTTTTAAATCTTGAATTAATTTTCCCCAAAAATTGCGGCAGAATAGAAGACACCTGTATATGTTCAACACCCGCCAGCATCAATGTCGAAAAAAGAGAGTTGAATGATATAATTTAATGTTTCCTGGACTGAATGTGATCTTTTTTCTTTCTTGTTTTTGTCTTTGTTCCTTGACTTGTAAATCATGTCCTTACATTTTCAATTAAATAAAACAAAAACAGCCAGCATTTTTTTCGACACACAACTACACATTAAAAAGTATTCGTAACCTACAATTTACACTATGAAGTGTATTTCATCAAAAACTGTGATTTAAAAAGAAAGTATCGTGGAGATAATTCTGGTTTAAATCAGTTTGGTACTTATAAAAGGCATAATTGTCCTTGGAGTATTGATTTATTTAGATTTTACAAAATTGATCGTTTATATAAATATACAGTGTTAATTTCCATTGTTTAACCCAAGCGTACATTAATTGAATGAAAACTACGGTTCCTAATTTGTGCATTGGAATTAAAAATTCGATATGCATCATTACTTTCTTTTGTTTACAACTCTGTCTTGTATTGTTCTGGTCGTACTATTTCAAATATTCAATTTCATGACTGTATCATGTGTACAGCTACTAAACCACTCAACGTTCCCTCTTACACGGAACGAAAACGGAACGAACACGCGAATGGAATGGAATGAGAACGAACGAGTTAAATCAGTCAGAATCGTGTATCTCCACTCATTTCATTCATTGCAGTCAAATCGTGGTTTTCCGCTCACAGTCGTGTATGAACGAAACGAACGAAACGAACGAAACGATCAGTATAATTCCGTGTAAACAAACATGTTCCGTTCAGAAACGATACTATCTCACCTGATTGGTTGTTTGGCGATTATACTAGTTTTCAAATTTCCAAATGAAACGAATAAATATACTAAAGTTAATCGGTATATTATACTACTTATTATATTTATTTATGAATAGTTTTATTTATTACATTATTCCGTAATGGCATTTAAAATAAAAGTAATAAGTCTGAAATTAATAGATAAAAATTAAAATAAAAAAAATATTTAAATTACGAAAGGCTAACAAGATCAATCTAAATATCAAAAGTCTTCTCTTCTTTTGCAGGCTAGTGATACGAGTTCTTAAAAAAAACATATTACTTGTAAAAAAATTGTACGCGAACATTCTTTATTATATTATTCACATCTATTATTAAGGTTGTCATTTTTTCTATTTATTTTTGCTTCGGGATCTTCATATTAGTTGCACATCGTAAAAGACGTGAACATATTTAAATAGTATCCCAGAAACATAATTTAGTGACAGTCGCTATCCCTGGTTAAAATAAATAGAAAATATTATATTAAACTTTCAAAACATTTGTGTGTCAATCTTTTACGTGTTCAACGTCAAACGATTTGCATAGTTGTCTTTATTAAAGAAATGAATGACCGTATTCGTGTTTGTAATTTATTAAACTAACGCCTATTAAGGTTTTTCGAAAAATAAAATAAAAATCTTCTTATTTTGTTTCACGTAGGGAAACCATGTCTTACGATGACTGTAGTGAACACATCTCCCTTTTTTTTATATTGGCGTATGAACGGTATACATGCATTTAACCGTTTTAAAACCTAGTACAATGTACTGCAAACGACATTCTTCAATTAAACCATTAACCAAAATCTGTTAATAAATCTGCATGAGCAGGCCAAGTCCATTATCATCTACATGTACAATGTATTTGTTTTTATTCAAGTGAAAACACCGGTAATATTGGTTGTTGGTTTCTTAACGTCCAGTGGCACATATATCACGCATGCTCAGGACGAATTACGCTCACTGATATACTTAGCTAGAATATTCAGTGAAGAAAAAAATCATTCAATATATAGTACTTTATGTTTCTTGCTAAAAGCAATTAAACGGTTGATATAATTAGAAAATCTATCTAACGGAAATTTAAAAAAGACTTTTATAAAAAAACACCAGGAAATTAACCAGAAACAACAGAAGGGAGTCATTTTAAAAATGTTTGAAAAAGAAATAAAACTGGTTTGAATATCTAAAAATATTATGAAAATATTGGAATTGTCTTGGACAGTAAAATTAATACCAAATATGAAAAAAAATATACTCTTAAAAAAATATTGGTTTTTATGTAAATATGCAAGTAAGTGACCATTGGCTTGGAAATAGAAAACATTATGTTAAAAATAAACTGTATGAACTTTTAAATTGATAACATATGTGTGCCTTTTTTTTTTTTGCGTTCTTCGCCGACCACAAATACAAAGCCTTAATCGGAATCTCGCTAATTGATAACAGTTTCCAGAACAACTTCATAATGTAACACCTTTTTATTTCTCGTCCATATAATGTACATGTTGATTTTTAACATCCGTCTAACATATCGGCACTCTTTGAAGTTTCACACCTTGGGAGAGAAATAACAAGTCGCGATCTGTTTCACAATCGGGAACTTTAAGGTGTTCAAACCTGTACATGTAGTCAAAATAAAATCGGAATATTGTTACAGTTTAAACACTGACGTTAATCATCGATAATTTACCAATATTATGATTTAGTTTAAACTGTAATAAATCAGAAAATTGATAACTTTTGTACACTTGTTTCATTTAGATTTATACGTAATAGCAAACTTAAAAATTTCCAAAATGTCAATACACATGTATATATAAAAGGGCCCGTTATAGCTTGTTGTTCGGTGTGAACAAAGGTTCCGTATACTGTTGAAGCTAGGCCATACATTGACATTGACCTATACTTGTTTACTTTAAAAAAATAGTTATTAGAATGGATAGTTGTCTCATTGGCACTCATACAACATCTTCCTATATATATATGTATATATTTGGTGTCACGATATCACAGTAGCATGGGTTCGAATCCCGGCGAGGGAAGAACCAAAAATTTGCGAAAGCAAATTTACAGATCTAACATTGTTGGGTTGATGTTTAGACGAGTTATATATATATATATATATATATATATATTTAAGTCTTTATGGTTGTTAGATAGAAAGCATAAGTTATTTTTCATGTCGTTAATGTCAATACATGTATATATAAAAGGGCCCTTCATAGCTTGTTGTTCGGTGTGAGCAAAGGTTCCGTGTTGAAGCTAGGCCGTACATTGACATTGACCTATACTTGTTTACTTTAAAAAATAGTTATAAGAATGGATAGTTGTCTCATTGGCACTCAAACAACATCTTCCTACGTATATATATATATGTATATATATATATACAAACTCGTCTAAACATCAACCCAACAATGTTAGATCTGTAAATTTCATCATATATGACACCAAATCGCCTGCACTGCATCCATCCCGCTAGACCACACGACCACCTGGGCTCTAAATATATATTTATATTCTAAATCTATATATATATATATATATATAAGTCTTTTTGGTTGTTAGATAGAATGCATAAGTTATTTTTCATGTTGTTAGCTTTGACATTTTAATATATATCTTTTGTCTTTCTTAGTCTTGTTTGCTTTTTAATTTTAGTTCATTTATATATTCCGGCGTTGAGTATGACGTCCATAAAGTGGATCCAGAAATTTTCATAAGTGGGGGCCCACTGACTGACCTAAGAGGGGGCCCGCTTCAGTCACGCTTCAGTGATTCCCTATATAAGCAACCAAATTTTTTCCCAAAAAGGGGGGCCCGGGCCCCCTGGGCCCCCCCTCTACATCCGCCTCTGTGACACTGAACTAGTACACTTTTTTTTGGAGGCCAACTGAAGCACGCCTCCGGCTGCGGGACTTTATCGATGTCTTGTTTTCGACTCATTAGTCGGGTTGTTGTCTCTTTGAGACATTCCCCATTTCCATTCTCAATTTTACGTCATGTTAAGTTGGAAATATCCAGGATATTCTAATCATGGTCATAATTTTTATACATACATGTATCTATGATGAAAACAGAAAATATTCATAGCCGGATCAAGCCATTTTTTTGTTGAATAAAAGGGGGGGGGGGGGGGGGGGGTTGTTCCAACACAGGATAAAGAAGAGTTCCAATCATATAACCCCATTCAAAAGCATTGATCGTCAAAAATAGTTTGTTCCAACCCCCGCAACCCCACTGAATAAGATTTGAAAGACACCGTTATATTTACGACAAATAAGTACTTATTCAAAATTAATACTAAAACTTCGAGAAAAAAAATATAGTTAAGAAATAATTCCTTCATGTCATGGTCTATGCTCATTTTAACATGGCTAGGCATTATATTTGTCGATATTTTACACTGAGCGTTAGCGAGGTGTAAAATGTGGTCAAATATAATGCCTACCCATGTTAAAATGAGCATAGAGCATGACATGAAGGAATTATTTCGATTCTAATAGGACAAATATAGTATTTTTATAAGTCGAAGCGTACGAAATTACCGTAAAAATGTTTGGCTGTTCCCGTTTCCTCCTTGAGGAATCTGTGCATTACATTTCATATTTGATAAGTTTAAAAACTACTAGCAGGATAAATATATTTTGTTTCATAAAAATATATAATAAAGTTTTATGTTAGCTGCCTAAATGTACATATTTTAAAGGATAACGATGGAAATAACGTTGATATAAGCAGTAAGTCCTTGCGCATGTGTCAAGCATATGTTTTGTGCTCATTAGAACACGACTTTGTTAACAAAGCGTAATAAGGACGTCATATTAGAATATAAAACATATTATCAATTCTTTTTATTTTGTCAAGTAACATAATGTATCATGGCTTTGTGAATCGATTCTTAGCTAATTTTGTTACGTTTTTCTAACTTACAGTGGCAAATATTTCACTTAAAGTCCGGATGAAATATGGTGATCACAAAATCTTACAATACTAAAATGTGTTCAGAAAAATAGGGTAAGAATTTTGACAGCTACTGAACATTGGAGAAATATTTTAAAGAGGCATATATACGATCATTCATAGTGTTGTTGTAATGGTTCGTTAACTCGCATAGTGCACAGTAATGTACCTACTCGATGTTACACGAGTTATCGACTAAGAGTCCGTTTTCAACAAAACTTGGATGTCTATACTGTCTGCTCATCCATTATACTTATATCTCTGTTCGCGGCATTTGGTTTTACTGCTAGATGGAAGGTCCGGTGATGTTTTTCATTTTTGGACATATACATATGTACTATAAAGACGACGAAATCTTAGATGTTAACCATAATAACTTATCAATAATAAAGCAAAAAGGGTGCTCTCACAATTGTCAAATTGCGGTTTTCTTTTATCAAAGACCAATTAACAGATTTTTTTTTAAATATTCGGGACAAATTGCATGACAAGTATCATCAACGATCTATCCTCTTTTTCTAATGGTGAAACAGACTCGAAATAAAAGATATAGTTATATAAGCCCTTGTGGTTTAAATCAAGGTTTTTAGCACAAAACACTTTATAATAATTTCGTTATTGTTGAAAAAGAACTTGGCAAAACTAGTATTAAGTGTTTAGAATAGTTTAGTGGAAAATATAATGGACCATAGACCAATTATCGTGCGAGACAGGAATTAATTTATTGCGTGCTACGTATACAACACCAATGAAAATAATAAACATTTAGTTTCATATTTTATAAAATATTTCTCTCGCATTTAATAAAAACATTAGTTTTATAGACAACAAAAACAGAAATATTCCAAACAGGGGATTTATTAAAATCCTGACTTACCTTTTATTTGCATTTAGATATAATTTGTTAATTGGTTTTCCAATCAATTCATTTGATTGGGTAATTTTGAACTAATCGCGGTAATCGTATACGGACGATATGTGTATAAAATCCAGGTGCTGATGTTATCACCATACATGTACCTGAGAAAATTAATTAATGACAACATTTCCAGTGATAGAGCATCCCAGTTCAAGAAAACCTCAAGAAGACCAAGAAGAAAAAAGTGGTAAGTGTAGCAAATTTCATTATAACGTAACACATTTTATGACATTTTATTTATAACTAATGGTCTTGTTGTCATCGTTCTTAATTTGATCAAGAAATTGTATATTTAAATATACAATTCCTTTAAATATACAATTCCTTGATTTGATCATGACCCCTTGGAAAAAACAGCTATCTGCAAATAATAAATCAGTTTGCAAGACATAAATCATAACATTACGCCATGTTTTATTAACGATAAAAAGTACACCCTCCTGTGTTTATTTTTGAAATTGTGAGTACAAAAAAACAAATTTGTTATAAATGCGGTATGCTTGAAAGGTCTCTATTTCAGTTGTGAAGAATGAAAGAAACTTGACTATTTATTCTAGGACCTGTATTTGTTTCACTCTTACTTTATTGTTGAAGACTTATCTTGCCATCTATAGGATGGATATAATTTCGTCAGTGGGGTGCCGTCTCATTTACGTATTGATCGAGACACATCCGAATCAAAGAGTCCGTCTTTGCGTTCACTGGCGGATATTTTCCTTTTTGACGATCAATACGCATCATCTCTTTATTTTATCAAACTAAAATTTTGAATTTAAAGCCGAGTTTAGATTCAAGTAATATTCTTCCAAATTCAATCTTTGGTAGTTAAACAGAAAAGTTATATATAAGTTATTTAATGTTTTATAACTTTATCATGTTTATACTCGACGGGTGCCAAATGTGGCACAGGATATGCCTACCATTCCGAAACACTTGAGATCTCCCAAGCTTTTGGTGGTGTTCGTGTAGCTACGTCGTTGTTTCCTATGTTGTATTCTGTGAACTATTTTATGTCGGTGTGTCTGTTTCTTTTTTTTCTTTTTTTTTCTATCTATGGCGATGTCAGTTTATTTTCGATTTATGAGCTTGAAGGTACCTTTGATATCTGGTATCTTTTGTCCCTATTTTTAAGCGCAATATATTTTCACAATGGATGATTCTAATGATATGGTGGTTGGTTGTTGGATTTTTTTTTGGATTCTTTTTTGGGGGGAAGGGGGGTATATTTACATGTTATATGCATAATAGTGATGTTTGGCAGTAAATATTGATAAGCTGTATGTTTAATGATACGACGCAAACGTAATATTGTGGTTTTTTTACAAGTAAATTACTCGCGTGCATGCAATAACTTAATACAGGTTAGGGTTAGGTGATTTTATTCTGAAAAAGACCAGTTTCACATTTTACGTCGCATATCTAATATAATAATAATCCAAACTATTAAATCACGCGATAATTCCCGAGTGTTCGTCAATCAGTTGAGGCTTTTGGTTGATAAACAGTGACTATATATATAATGCAGACATGGAAACACACTCACCCGATTACGTGTTTGCGTTCACATTTGCAAGCAGTATTGGAATCATTTAGAAAATATATATATATATTGACGAGACAACTTTATTAACAATGACACATTAACAGATTTTAAAACGGACTACGGCTGTGTTTTTGGTTGCAGTAATTTATTTACGATCTCAAATGCTCCCGGCTTTAATAGTACCTTTAATCACGAAGAAGTATTTGTATTCACGCTAAAGTTGTCCACTTAACGGGAAAAATAAATTAGATACTTAAAGATAAGCAGGTTCTCAATTCGTGAACATAGTGTAATGCTATTAGGTAATAAATTAGGAAGTCGATTAACACCTTAGCCATGTGGAATACTCGTTTTACTTTTTACTTGTACAATCTCACTAAGCAGATGTAAATTTATAAAACGTAAACTTTTCTACTTACAGTTATTGTAAATTGGCGATCATTTGATTACATTCTTCAATTCTTGCACACAATTATTTCCTGCATTTTGTGTTGCCGATTATTTTCTTTCATCAGGCCTTGGACCGAATTATTTATTAGTTCCTACTAGTATATTATTTCCTACCACCCCTGAAAATAAAATGGTCACCCCTTAATAAAGATGTTTAAAATCTTAACCCTGGTCCCTTATTTATGATAAAATACTGTAAACACGGACGTTTAATTTTCGCGAATAGCCAGTACGGTTAATGCCACTGCATGGGAATATTTAAAAAAATTTTAAAATAGGCCGGGATCATTCAACAATTTGATCTTATTTTATGGTTAAACGTGGTAAATACAGGATATTCGATAACTTTTTTTTCGTGATATGAAAAATGACAAAAGTTAAAAATATGTAGAAAATTACTCAGGTCGCTGGCACTGAGCTCTGCCTAGACGAAGTCGATCTTGAATTAAAATGGAACTAATTGATTGTATTTTAGTCTGATATTTAAAATTGAAGATAAATTTGTATTTCTAATACGTATTTTAAAACTGCATTATATCTCACTTCATTATAATCGGACCGTCTAAAACATCACTCAAGCAGAAATAAATGTACAAATAAGAAGATGTGGTATGAGTGCCAATGAAACAGCTCTCCATCCAAGTAACAATGTATAAAAAGTTAACAAAATTATTACATGTCAAATTACGGTCTGCAACACGGAGACAGGGCGATGTCTACTACAATTAACCGGAACAAGTTTTTCAAACTACCATTAGTGGAAATTAAATTATTTAGTGGTGCCGGTAACGTGTCCTTGTACCTATACAATTTCATGCCAGGTACAAGGACAATATGCAAAGTGTTACGGCCTTCAATCAGGTTTAGTATTATAGACCCTTTTAAACAAAAACACACCATCATAGTAAAATTAAAAATGGAATTGGAGAATGTGTCAAAGAGACAACAACCCGACCATAGAAAAAAGAACAGCAGAAGGCCACCAACAGGTCGTCAATTTAGCGAGAAAAACCTGTCTTGTTTAAAAGTTCGGGTCTATGATACTAAACCTAACTGAAGGCCGCAACGTACATCTTGCATATTAGAAAAAAAAAGTGAAAAATATCAAAAAAAACTGCGAAAAGATACTGAAACAGAACTGAAATAAAATGTTGATCTCTGATGTTTAGATTGTTCTCTTTTTAACAAAATTTTTCTCTTTTCGCGAAAAATTAAGTTGGACAAACAGCAATGAAGTGCAGGAAGCAAAAGAAAGCTTGATACTTTCTTTGAACCATTTAATTCATAAACACAACTGTTATGAAGTCTTTATAGCAACAGGATGACTTATTATCTGGTTTGAATCGTTTTTTGTCGGATTACTATTCGGTTTGGATTTTCTGTGTGGTGACTTATGGTTGCTTTCATCTGTCATTAACTCTGGTGGATAGTTTTTTAGATTTATGTTATTCTCTGTATAATTAAACTATTTTACTATTCCTTCGGAATATATACAATTAAAGAATATTATTTATATGACATTTTGGTGTACCCCTGTCACGTACAGTTAATTACCGCGAGGTTTCAACTCAAACATTCGTAGGATTTCGAGATGGTGACCAATAACAACTACTGGATCCCTGTTGTGTTTACTTATCTCTACACTTACTGCACGAAGCTATAGATGGAATGGCGGACCAGTTTAACATCTATAAGTCATTTGGTCTCTGTTGGCAGGGGCGGATCCAGTCATTTAAGATGGGGGGGGGGGGGGTGGTTCCAACTATATGCTCCCATTCAAATGCATTGTTCGTCCAAAAAAAGGGGGGTTCCATGATGTATGAATTAACGAAAATTCAAAACTTTAAATACACTTTGCACTTTACACTAAATATGACTGTTTATCCTTAGTTACTGACACAAAAGTACACTATATATTTGAGATGATTTGTTTTAAAATTTAACATTACTGTAAGTCATGAGTACAAGAAAAGGAAAAAAATCGTTGTTTATATATTTGGACCAGTTCCTTTGTTTAAAACAGTTTTGTTTCATTATTTGTTGGTACTTTTTTTATTGAAAATTTAAAGACAAAGCTGAAATATCTACACTATATTATTCATGGTTTTCTAAAATCTTTCATCGGCAACGTTTAGGGCTGAATACCAATTTCTTGTTTATAGGAATTTGTTAAAAGATCATTTATTTTAGAAACATCTTCATAAGCTATAATTTAAACCCTACCCCCCCCCCCCCCCACCAACAAAACACAAAACAAAACAAACCAAAATAAAACCCATTGACGATGAATGAAGTTTTTAACGAAGTTGACTGGCTATACAGCCCTTACATACATGTATCTATAGGTATGATATGTTTATTCAAATTAATTTTAAGCGTCAAATCACGGTAAAAGTTAAGGTTTCAGTAACTGAAAGGCAACTGCCAGTGAATAAATCGACAATTTGTACTGGTTTATGCTTTTGTTTACACAACACATATATAAAAGGGAAGATGTGGCATAATTGCCAGTGAGATGACTCCGAGCTCCATAAGACACCAAATGACACAGAAATTAACAATTTCATATACATATAGATATATATATATATTAGTCACTGTACGGCCTTCAACAGTGAACAAAACCCATTACACATTGTAAGCTCTCTGCAATTATTTTTCTTGTGACTTCTATTCTTGTAGCTTTTTTCCTGCGACTTTATTTCCTAGGGACTTTGTGTGAATTGTTTCCATGACTTTTTATTTGTTTACCGTTCTCTTAACAAGTATAACGTTATAACTTCACTGTTTTTGTCAGATTAGCTGAACGTTAAAACATTTCAAATAAAAGAAATAAAAATACTTAATCATATTATACTGAACAACATTTTGAACACAAAAAAAACCCCAAAACTGATTCATATATCTATATCAGTCTCATTTCTAAAAATAACGAAAATAAAAGATCCATTTGATAAAAGAAATTTTAGATGATTGGCGGTAGAATAATTATCTGTTAAACAGCTAAGTGTGAAATGTCTGGCAAGTTTTCAAAAGACGTCCTGTAGAGTACAGTACGCCCGCTGGTTATTTGGATTGATTCAAAAATGTACTCTAACCTCGAAAACGTTGTCACCACTTTAATTATTACACAACTGTTGCAATAAAATGTTGATATAGCCATGTTAAGTAATTTTAGTCTTACATATATATATATGTGTTATTTTTAAAGTCCACTAAACTCAAACACAATGCTGCATATACTTGTTTCATATGCATGATATTTATGATATGTAAATAAAACAAATACTTTCTATAACAGTAAGATAACAGTAACTGGATTTAAAAACTGATCTAGCTTGTTTAATTTAACGAAACACAAACTTACTGAATTATTGTCCCTATTTTTTTAAGCAATCGTAGATACATTTTATTTAGCATTTACTTTATTTAAAATAGAAAGAAGAATAAACAAACTACCACACTGCAATTTTGTACATTTGTTTTATTGTAAATTAGTTAGACAATTCCATAGCTGCAACTCGGCGTATCCAATAAGCCATGTTTATAATACACTTTAATAGATCTGATATATTTTTAAACATCCTTTTTATTCAGTTACGAATCATTGGTTCGATCTTAATTATTTTATAATAAAAAAAAACTGGTATGACTTTTTGTGGACTTTTATCCTGTGAACCTTTAGAAGAAGAAGTCATAATTGTAACCCATCGACCTTTTTTCGCGTTGATTTACATATATATTTGCCACTGGACATGAAATATAAATTAATCATCATCATTAACGGTGTTATCTGAACACCCAGTGGCAAATATTACATTGCTACCTGTTGAAATGAATATGTGCAACAATCCCATAAAGATATACTGTGTAACGTTCCATATTAAAATTTTAAATTTCAGCAGGAGCAACAACATACATTGTTCATGAAATCGGAATGAACACCAATTCTTTGGCATGCAAACTTTTATTTTGTTTAGTATTTAACTAAAAAAGATATAAGTATTATATTTTACAAAAGCTAGTGCTCCAAAGAGATTGTATTGCAGTCGTTTGTAGTCTTTAACTGATTCTAATCAATATTTTGTTTATACAAATAGTATATATTTATCTCTTTTATTGTGTAACTAAATAATCATATTGTTACAGAAATGGCTTCATTTGCTTTGATGTTGCTGGATACTGATGGAAGCACCAGTATCCTATCTACAAGTAAATTGTACCCAAGTCATAAAATTACCAGAGCAGCAAAAGTTAACATTGTGGTTGGAAAACAGAGATTACTCGGAGAAATCATAGATTTATCAGGTGTGTGTAGTTTTTTTTTTATAATTTTTTTCTTTGGAGTTTACACGTGAAGAATGCCCATGCACTGATTATTTATACTGGTGCTAAAGTCCATCTTTTGAGACTGCATACATTGTAAAAATTATTGACAGTACTTTGAAGTAAAATTGAATATTCGACATTGTTTGCGTTATTATTATTATAGATTTCAATTTTCTATGATGTTGCTAGTTTTTAGCTACCAGAAAGAACCGAGTATCAATATTTATAAATGATGTTGTGTTATTTCAGTGTCTGTGGACAAGCTTAAGACAGTGCAGAAAGAATGGATAAAGACGCACAGGGCTATTGCCATTCAAAAGGAGGAAAAACGCAGAAAGAGACTGAAGTTGCAGATAAATGGAGATTTTATAAATGTGTGGCCAGATGAAGATATTCAGGTTAGTAAGAGAAGTGAGAGAGGTACTGACATATGAAATTATAAATCCACACAGAACTTTATAATATAATAATATACGAAAAGGGTCATTAAAAAAACTTAAACTCAAATTAAAACTAGTTAAAACAGGTATGTGGACACTAAAACTTATCCTATTATTATCACATCTGGTCCATTAGTTTATTGTAAAATATATTATCATTTTACTTGTAAACGTTTTCAGAAACTTTACCAATTGAAGCCAAATATAGTTATTTACATAAGTTTACTACATTATGTGTCTGTACTCTCTCGAATTAACCAACATAGCCGTTACATATTTTAATAACGGCATGACTGAGTTTGTTGCTTTTCTGCACATTTATTTGATTTCATATGATGTATTTATAAGAAGTACTAATATTAGCATACTGCTAACTTTGTTTAAGTTTACATACTTTCAACATTATGTATCGACCCATGCATGAATTTGGAAAAGTTATAACAAACCCTGACTGTGGTCTTTTCAATATAGAAGATGTGCTATCATTGACAACGCTCACAGATATTAAGTGATATATGGCATCGTATGTCTTCAACATTAAGCAAACATATACCGCATAGTCGGCAATGAAATTCCACGAAATCACAAAATGCAAAACGATTCAAACAAGAAAACTAACTTTTCAGCTTTCCTTGTATGAAAAAGAAATTATATTATTTTAAGTAATCAGTTGTAAAATGATTTACATGCATTTGAGCTATATGTTGATTGACATTATATTAACTTCATTATATAAAAAAGAAGATGTGGTATGATTGCCAATGAGACCACTCTCCACAAGAGACAAAAAATGACACAGAAATTAACTACTATAGGTAACCGTACGGTCTTCATCAATGAGGAAAGCCCATACCGCATTCAGCTATAAAAGGCCCAGAAATGACAATGTTAAACAATTCAAACGAGAAAACTAATGCTATTTCTTCACAGACTAAAATTTTAACAGTTTGAATTTTATTGTATTTTTCTAGGCAGCCAAGAGACCTAGACTTACCACACGACCATCCTCCTTTAATGCAGCAGGAAAACAGAAAATAGGTCAACTGAGGAAAACTGTCACAGGAGCAAGACCTGCTACATCAACAACATCTGTAACAAATCAGACATCATTTCCAAGAAAGTTTCAGGTAATTAATAGAAAATTTATATTGAACAAAACAATTGACCGTCAGTAGCCTGGAATATAACACTTGTACATGTATGTGCATCTAACATGTCCTCATCCCCCCCCCCCCCCCCCCCAAAAAAAATCTGATTATTTTGATAAACTAATTTGTATACATACGATCGACTTCAACAATAGACATATCAGTGGCGGATCCAGGGGGAGGGTTCCGGGGGTTGGAACCCCCCTTTTTTTTTAGATGATCAATGCATCTAAAAAGAGACATACAGTTGCCCCCCTTTTGTCCTGGGTTGGGAACCCCCTTTTTAAAATGGATGGATCCACCCCTGCATATCACTACGTAAACCTGTACGTCGTTTTTGGAAGAAAAAAAAATATGAATAAAGTAAAAGAGATGTCATCAACGATAAACTAAGAAAGCCGTTAATGTATGCATACGTATGTTTCATTGTTATTTGGGAACCATTTTTTCTCGATTTTGCTGGTACATGTATATGTAGATTTATTTTGAGTATTCAACAAAAAACAAAAAAAACATTAAGACTCGTGTGATGTTTGTCAAATTAGCGAAATCAAGTAAACACCAAAGAAATTGTCCAATCGACTTATATCACAACGATTTGTCAATTTTCATGCCGAGTGTCGATGGTTCCCTCCGGGCACCCAAGCCGTCCCACACTAGTAAAAATTGGTAGCCACCAAACAAAACAAGTGTCATAAAACACCAACCAATCAATATGAAAAACCAATCCATATTTTTTTTTATCATTTATTACAGGGTGCTAGTGGAAGAATCTTAACGATTCACTATGAGGGATCCGGTGATTATACAGATGAAGTAGGCCAGGCAAAAAGAAAACCTTTTTTCATAGACCACTTGAAAGACGACGAGAGAGAAATTGTACGTCAGCAAGTAGAGGCATTTTCAAGAAACAAATCAACGTTTTCAACACAGACTCAGCCGGTTATCATTTTAGAAGATAACAGTTTAGACCATAATGATCCTTCAATCGACACATTTATGAGAACATTTAGTTTAAATAAAGACATGGCGTCTGTATCAACTCAGACACGGACAGTAAAAATAGCGGCAACTGACGCTGAATTAAAAGATTACACCAGAAAGACGGCTTCGCTTACTTCACAAAACCTTTCGAAGACAAAAGGTGATGCCCTATCTGAAGAAATGGGAAATAATGCTACTCATGCAACATCACCCATGGTAGTGGAAACTAATGCAACTCGTGCAACATCACCCATGGTAGTGGAAACTAATGCAACTTGTGCAACATCACCCATGGTAGTGGAAACTAATGCAACTCATGCAACATCACCCATGGTAGTGGAAACTAATGCAACTCGTGCAACATCACCCATGGTAGTGGAAACTAATGCAACTCATGCAACATCACCCATGGTAGTGGAAACTAATGCAACTCATGCAACATCACCCATGGTAGTGGAAACTAATGCAACTCATGCAATATCACCCATGGTAGTGGAAACTAATGCAACTCATGCAACATCACCCATTATAGTGGACACACCACTAGAGCAGACCGAAAAAATAGATGCCATTGCAAAAGTGGGGATATATACCGCAAGAGAAAAGGAGGAAACTGATGGAATACAAGAGGAATATAATGTTGAGCAAGAAGAGAAAAATTACGCCACACAAACAGAAAAAAATAATGTCGCACAAGAAGAGCCTTTAGTAGATGAGACTAAATGTACCAGTGCCAACGTTTTCAAATCAAAAGATACAATCTTAGGTCCTCAGTTGACAACCTTCTTAGTCGACTCAATAAATTCCATTTTAAAGTATGTGAAAAGCCATGACGAAATGCTCCGACAGTTAAGGCAGGATATTGATGGGAAAAATGAAGTCAGCTCTTTCAATGAAGGTGCTTCTAAAGACACATTTCAAGAATTAATTTTAAAAGATAACCAAACTTTCAAAGACATCACTCTTGATGAGTCTGATCTATCTGAACTTACACCATCAATACAAAGTATTTCTGATAACGATACAGTTTTGTCTGAATCATCAGACCTGGACAAGTTTTTGTCCGATATCAAAGATTCGCTTACTTCATCAGCCAAGTCAATTAGAAAGAAAAAAGTCCTGCCTTCCTTGCCAGCGACAAGGCAATGGAAACCACCACAAGATGAACTGGCAGATGTGTTGTCCGCTGTAGACGTTGTATTATCGTCTAAAGATAATGTTTCAACAACTGATAACAGTCAATTCTTAAGTAGCTATGATGTTGAATCCGTAAATAGGCCAATGACCCCAAGTTCAAGCAGCGGGTCTCAACAATCTACCACATCGACTGGACAGTTAGTCATTCCTTCTGCTTGTTATTTGGCTCAACCACTGACTATAGCACCAGTAACAAATACATCCCAGCAACACGTGGTTGAAAGCAGCTGTAATTTCCACCAACCTTTGGACACTTTTTTTATTCAGCAAACAACTTCTCCTGAGCCGTGTTCAACCGTTCAATCAACACCGGCACAGACAGTTACATCACACATAGTCGACCATCAACACCCGAGGTCAACTTTACATACAAACCCCCAACCTACTGTAAGACTACCAACAATGCAACATGCAATGCCAACAACATCACCTCCTACTAGCAGCAGTGGAATTTTACAAGGTCTTGAACATCAAAACAATCACCAGCCAATAAGAAACTCATTCAATCACACTTCACCATTGATGACAACACAGTTTATAGCAAATCATTCACAAAATAACTTTCTAGCTGCAAATAGGATGTCTTGGCTTGTTTTGTTTGTATATTGCACAATACTTATTGTTATTGGGATAACATTCAATCAAATTGAAATATATAATATATACAGGTTTAAATAACTATGTCTATCTATATTGTTTGCAAATGTCAATTTTAATTACAATGCTTGAGCTAACATTGCAGGCAAGCTAATCAAAGTATTATTCTACAAACATTAGGAAATTAGTTCTAATGAAAATTATAACCATATTTTTGTTAGGTCATGCCCTTTAATTAGAGTTATACATGTACTATATATCATTATTAATGTTTAGTATATACTTATTTAAATATTAATTTGTTTGTTTTTCTAGAATTACTAGTGGTCTCAATTTCAGTTTATTCATTTTATTGACAGCATACAGTCAAGAAATACATGGTATCAGTTAGCCTTTGTAACAATTCAGAGAATACTGTTTTGTCTGATGATGTCACATGAACATAAACCACATAACTATATATGACTTGAACCTTTATAAATGAATTAAAAAAACAAACAAATAGGCAAAATGTTCACCAGTTGTCTGTATGAGTGTCTGTCCCTATCTATTCTTTCTTTGGGTGCATTTTTGTCTCACAGGAAAACTATCACATATTAGTGCAAAAACTATTTGAACTACCAGGAACAGATTTATTTTAAATCAAACGGTGAATCTAACAAAGATATAACTATTGATTTGGTTATGCATCTACTATCATATTATATTTATTACTATCATATTTAATGTGTCCCTTTGTACACACTTCACTCTCTAATCCTTGCTAGAAAACAGCCAATATGTGTGTACTTTTACTTTATTTACTCTGTTTTGTCAAGATTTTCAAGATTCAAGATTTTATTCATAACTTCAGACACATACCTGTGTACAAGAGGACAAAATATACAAACATATTAAGATAATACATAGCGGGACAACAACAACAACAACAACAACAACAAATAATTTATTAGAGTCTCACCTCTTTAAAACATTTGATATAATTCACAATATAATTTTAACAGATCAATTTATAAAAGAGCCACTCTAAAAAGACTGTAAAAACACAGATAAAAATACATTTATATTACATCTATAACATTTGTCAATATATCTTAGCATAAAACACCATACTATTAAAAACAATTATACAAAAGAAAACAAACAACATTACATACACGTATTACGAGTATAAAATACACTTTCTCTTAAAAAGTAATTCATGGCAGATTTTGGCTGTAAAATAACAAACTCTATCATCATGAAACATGAATAAAAACTTTTCCTTAATACTTAAATTACTAAAACTACTTTCTATATTACATACACTGTTAAAAAGTATCGTTCGCAAATCTGCATATTCTGGGCATTCTAATAAAACATGTTTTACATCTTCAATTATATTCAAATCATTTTTTTCTACAATTAAAACAAAACCGTTCATCTACATCTATACCTTCATATCTGCCAGTCTCAATTTTAATCGGAGCAACACCTGCTCTAAATCTAGCATATTCACTTCTATATTTACCGGGCATAGTAATGCTTTAATATTTTTCTGTACAATAATTTGATTTAAATAACCTGTAAGTACGCAATTTACTACTTGTATTAGCTAGTAAATTTGAATGCCACTTATTTGGTACATAATAAATAGTTTGTTTTCAATATCTTTATAATTTTAATTTTACAATTTCTAATATGACGTCACTTGGCGTTGAGGTTAAACTTATACGGATGTGTTGCATTTTGTCGGGTTATGTAATGTATTTTGGTTGATTCCTGTAATTAGTTAATACTTCGGTTGTATCATGTACATCATTTGTATAGTAATTTTATAAAATGTACTGTTTGCAAAAGTATAAATTATTCTAAATAATAGGGATGTTCTGGTACCTAACAGAAAACCCTGGCCGTTTTTGGCACAACTTTTTTGAACTTTTGGTCCTCGATGCTGTTCAACTTTGTACTTGTTATGGCTTTCAAACTTTTGTATCTGGGCGTCACTAGTAAGTCTTGTGAGGACAAAATGCACTTCTGGCGTATTAATTTTTTTTAACTTATTGCCTTTTGTTAGCTAATATTCGTGTGTTTCTTTATCAATTGTGTTCTCCTATTTATTTATATTGTAGTCCTGTAATGTTGTGTTGTCATTTTAATGTTATATTTCACATGGCCATAACAGAGGGAGGTTTGGCATGCCACAAAACCAGGTTCAACCCACCATGTTTTCCCTTAAAAATGTCCTGTATTAAGTCAGGAATATGGCCATTGTTATAGTTTAGTTCGTTTCTGTGTGTATTACATTTTAACGCTCTGTTTCCGTTGTGTCATTTGTTTTCTCTTATTTTTGAGTGTGAATTCATATTACTATTAGACGTGTCACGGTACTTATCTATCCCAAATTCATGTATTTGGTTTTGATGTTATATTTGTTATTTTCATATGATTTTGTACAATGCTTAGTCCGTTTCTGTGTGTGTGTTACATTTTAACGTTGTGTCGTTGTTCTTCTCTTATATTTAATGCGTTTCCCTCAGTTTTTGTTTGTTACCTCGATTTTGCTTTTTCTCCATGGATTTATGAGTTTTGAACAGCGGTATACTACTGTTGTCTTTATTTAATAACAGACTTGCTCAAAATACATTCAATATTACAATACTGATTAAGATCAAGTTCTTTAAACTTTGTATTCACTCTACAGTTCCAATTTTTTACTTTATTAAAACTGATATTATTACTCCAAAGAATTTTTTTCTTATTTAGTCTACAATTAGAATCTTATTAAATCGTGACCATGTCCTAAATATGGAAGACCATTGTTTAACAAAACATGGTTTCCATCCCATATCTCCATAAAGTGCTAAGTTAGGGCTATATCTACCCACTCCCTTAAAAAAAACTCACAGCCTTATGTTTAACAGCGTTTATACATGAAAATTCCTTAGAACCCCGAATAGAGGCACCATAGTCAATCACTGACCATACAATTGAATTGAAGAACTTTGTTAATACATCATATTGAAAACCACCATGAGATTTACATTTTGGTATTAGTAACCCTAATGCCCTACTGGCAGGTTTGGCAACTGCTTTTGCCATATCCTCATAACTCAAATGTTCGGTTAATAATAAACGTAAATATGTATAATTTGATACTTTATCAACACATTTTCCATTAAAAACAAAAAGAAAATTAGTACATGGCACAGAAGGTGTTCTAAAATGCATAACGTTTGATTTTTCTAGATTAACCTTTATCATGTTTCTATCACACCAACATGCTAAAGTATTCAAAATGATTTGTTATTCACTTTAACTTTCTGTTAAGAAAACTACATCATCTGCATATAACATTATACACACTTTTTTTTCAACTATGCTAATACCAACATTTAACTTTTTGACTTCATTTAACCAGTCGTCGGATATTTTCCTAAGGTCATATTTGGTTTTAAAGCTAGCAGCGTTGGCTTTTGGTTCGGTGTTTTCATCAACAGGAAAGTTCAAGTGCATTGACCAACTAAGTAAAGAATGGTCAGGCATACACCGTGTCGGGTCTACATTAACGATAATATCCATATCTTCAAAAAGCCCAGAAACGCGCCTGACATCAAACCTTTCAAAAGATTTCAACATTTCGTATGACACGATACAATAGTTAACAACACTTAATCCTCTTGTCGATACATAACTATAGTCATTTTGACTAGTATTCCTACCGTTAAACATACAACAGTTAATGTCCGCTAAAAATTCACAGAAAAGTTTTATGATTAACTACTTGTCTCTCTGGCAAGGTATCTATACCTTCAACAAAGTCATTTAAATCACCACATCTTGAATTAAAATCTCCATATAAGTAAAACTGATTACCCTTTGGAATCGTATACATTTGTGTCATAAGCGATTCTAAAAATTCATATACATTCACGGCACGCGTTGAATTTTCTAGGCAAATAAAATACACATGCATAAAAAATATTGTTCAACTTTAACTTATCCTCGAACTTTAGCCAACATATACCGTCTATTGAGTCTTCCACAACTATAACATTAAAAAGCTCCATCAGACCATTTCGAACTAAAAATCCTACTCCGCCAAAGTCAGCCCTTGCGCGTATATGAATGCCTATTCGGTTATGACCAAACCACGTATATCCATCAACACTAATTGTATTGTTCTTAACAAAATGTGTTTCTGCGATACCCAGAATATGCAGCTCTTTATTATTTAAACATGCACATACAAGTTTTAATTTATCACTGTTCCTGTCACAATTCCATCCGTTCACATTCAAAAATCCGCATGAAGTCCTATTGGAATTTTTTACCTCTCCCTCTTCCTTGTCCACCTCCCCTGTTATTTCCACGATTGTTGTATCCTTGTCGTTGGCCGTTGTTTCCTTCATTCTGATGTACATTTCGTCCATTGACGGATTCGTTCTGTTTGCCTTCTCCACACTTACCACTTGCCACTGACGATTGGTTGTTATGTTGGATCTTCACAATTCGGCTACCGTTCATAGTAAAGGCCTGGTTTTCTTGTTTAAACGCTCTTATCAGAGTGCGGAAGTTTGCTGTATTTCTCCTCTCAGAGTATGACATATCATTATTGATGAACACATCCTTGAATTTATGTACGGTCTTCAAATTACGCTTTGCTTTCATCAGGTCTCTTTTTCGTCACTGTTGCTAACAGCTGTAACAATTACACCCGGCTTACTATTGTGACTTTTCTTTCTAGAAACACTTTCAATAAAAACATCATTAAGATTTAAACCATCCCGCATTTACGAAATAACAGGTTTTTTTTTTTAAAATACTTGTATTCGACTCCTCTCTAGGGTCCTCTTGTAAATTACGGATTATCACATTACAGTTATTTTGTTTTATTACATCTGAATACGATTTGACTTGAGTACCAACTTTTGCCTCCAGCTCTTTTATCTGATCGTTAAAGTTATTAAATTGATCATTAAAATCTTGTCTCACCTGGTCGATTTCTACTTTTACCTTTTTTTCAATGAGTTGTGCTATCTCTATCATTTGTAAAATAAGGACAAACATTGCTTTATGTGGTCAATTTTGGTTGCAATGTACCCAGCGAAACGTGACGGAGAGCGGGTATGGAAATACAAGGATCACGCAAACAGCTTAAAATTTAAGAATATCATGTTTCCAGTGAAATTAGCAGATATTCCTAATTTTGAAAAGAAATAATTTGTTTGGATTCAGCAAAGGAGAGAATTCCCCGATACACATTTCGAAGCATCGGAATGAACAACATGTAAATCTACTCATGATATCAGATAACAACACATCGCATTATTGCTGGATCAAAGATCTTAACCGGTTGCTAGGTGACCAGCATACATATCACGGACGACATTTTTTATGTCCATACTGCTTACATTGATTTACCAAAGAAAGAATATAAAACAAACATCTACCATTCTGTCAGAGGCACGGACCACAGAAATCGAAATCCCCACCGATCAAAACAAAGGGTTACATTACAGAGACATACGTTTCCATTTTTAGATGGCGATGTTCCTTTGGCACCTCCTTACGGTGTTTATATTTCACAGCTCGTTCGCTATGCCCGTGTCTGTTGTGACGTTTTTTTATTTTAACGACCGCAATCTATATATTACTGGTAAATTATTAAACCAGGGATATCGTTACCATAAATTACTTAAAACCTTTACTAATTTTTTCCATAGATATAAAGATTTGGTTTTGAAGTGTGGTTTTACCTGTAGAAAACTTATTTCAAACGGGATAGCCCATCTTCTTTTTACGGAAATGTTGTTAACCGTGGTCTGACATTTAGAAATGATCCATGTAAACTTGTCGCTCCTTTAAATAAATTTATTCTAAAAGGTTACCTATTCAACACTGTAATAAGATCACTGAATATTGTTTTTATTGGTATACATTTTGATTTTGTTATCAGTATATTAAAAGCTAACTAAATATCACTAGTATTTTATATAAATATTAATGGATCTACAACCTGTCGAAACCTGTAACTTGGCATTGCACAAGGTCATTTTTTTCTCTGGCTGTTAATGACGTCTTTGCACTAAAACCATTATGTTGGATGTGTACGGATTGATAGTTTTGTCTTAGATTCATGATTTTTTTTTATTAGTTGTTAATGGCTTTGAACTAGCTGTCAGATAACTGCGAGTACTCTCAGATCTGTTCATTGTGTCTTTTTGTGTCGGGATGTATAAGTTCCCGGCCACGTCCACTTGTACTTTTGTTCATCTGATGAGTTAAGCCTTTTTTCAACTGATTTTTATACATGTTATAGTTCGTTCGTATGTTGTACTGTTATACCACTGTCCCAGGTTAGGGGGAGAGTTGAGATCCCGCTAACATGTTTAACCCCGCCACATTATTTATGTATGTGCCTGTCCCAAGTCAGGAGCCTGTAAACGTGTTGTTTATGTTATAACAAATCCGGTAAATAGTCTAATTCGGTAGGTCACATTCACGAAAGGAAAGGGGATTGTAGTTACAACGTAAGGAACATATCCGATATCATTTGTGAAACGGTTACTATACATTCTCTATGCAAACTTTGAATGTCTTCGATAACCATTCATAGATAGCAACGACTGTGATCAAATAACAAATAAGACAACGAAACATGTACCATGTGGCTTTGCATATACAGTTGTTGGTCTTACCCCTGAGACTTCAAATGAACCAGTAGTATATCGCGGTGCCGATGCTGCTGATAAATTTGTGGATTGTAGGTGAGGGAACTGGAAGGAACAAAGCACATATTCAAACATTGCGAGTCAATGAACACGACTGGAAGTGATTGGCAATCGTTTAAGAAGGCCCATATGCGAAAAAGAATTGGAAGAAAACAGAGTTAGGAATCATTGTCACGTGACTGGAAAATTTAGAAGAGCGGCTTATAACGACTGCAATATCAATAACAAGTTTTCAGGTCGAATTTAAGTTGTATTTCATAACCTAATAGGATATAATAGTCATATAAGCATGCGAGCTACTGGAAACATTGAAGGGCAAAAGCTAAATTGTATCGCTATAATATAGAAAATTATATCTTTTTTCATTGGGATGTAAGGATTTTATAGGCTTGATCTAGTTCACGTCTTCATCATTTCAGAAACTTGTTGATCATTTTTCTAAAGAAAGTTCTAGTATATTTAGACATATTACGAGCTACTTTCGGGGGAAGAGAATATGCACTTGCTCCTAAACAAGTATACCCATATCAGTATTTTGATTCTTCGTTAAAATTTTCAGAAATTAAATTGCCATCGATTGCTGCTTTTTTATAGTTCTCTATCAACGTTGGAATATGCATATGCACAACAAGTATGGTAATTGTTTTACATTCCGAATCTCGGACAGTTTAACGATCTGTATGTTTTATCAGACGTCCTATAGCATTAGCTGACGTCTTTGAAAATTTATGGGAGATCTGACATTACTATTATGGATTGGATGCTGTACATTTGTATACGTCCCTCGGACTAGCTTCGCAAGCTGCCTTGAAAACGACAGGTTTGAATTTGGAATTACTCACCGTCGTAGATACGCACTTATTTGTAGATTTTTTTTAAGGGGGATGTGTGGTATCAATGATATCCCAGCCTTCTGCTAAAGCTAACAATAAAGATGTACCAGATTATAACGAAAATCAACTAAAAAGCAAACGACTTATATGGTTGGGTCATATATCAGGTCTCCCAGTGAAAGGCTTCAAATGGCTTTGCGATTCTGAAATATAAAAACTACATATAACGATGGCATGGAACACAAGAAAGCCATCAAAGTAGCCGTCAGGAAATATAAATCATTGTTGGAGATCTATCTTGATGAAGTTATTGATTATGAATCATATGACTGCGAAATTGGTAATGAGGAGGAGGCAGAGGAGAGGAGGAGGAGGAGGAGGAGGAGGAGGAAACTGATGATGAAATCTAGACTATGTATATAATAGAACGTTAAACTATGTATGTCATTTCATATTTATTATTCAACGTGTATACGTACTGATGGCCTCTTGGGAAAGGTATTTGAAAAATATTTACTACAATCCAGCGAATCCAGCAAGCTTTTTGGGGCCTAATAAACTATACAGATGTGGTAGAAAAGATGGAAAATTCGTCATCAGTAGATATAAAATACGAAAATGGCTACATCGACAAGAGCCACAAAGAAGGTCTTTTAAGCGAAACAGAGGTATCATTATTGGAATAGACGACCAATGGGAAGTCGATTAAATGTATATGTCAATATTTATTTTTTATAAGGAGTAGGTCCGGTAAGGGCCAATTTTGGCCTCACATTTCAGATTCATCTGACGAAAGATTATTGACACTTTTTAAACACTAAAGTTATTTCAGTTGATTCAAATATGTTTTTGTGAAAGAATGCAACTTATAAAGTCATAAAAAAACGCTCCGATTCAAGATTAAATATGAAAAATCTATCAAATATGCCAAAAAATATCACTTTTCAGATTGTTTTTGTCAATAATTAAAGTGGCCGCATCCGTGTTCATCCTCAACCTTTATATATATGTTATGTATTATCATCAAAAACAACTTACATTCAATATTAAGAAAGAACAAAAATGCAGCCACTTTCATTTAAGACGGAAACCGTCTCAAATTTAACAAAAATGCTAAAGACAATAACAATCAAAACCAATGAGTAAACAAAGACTCATAAAACCAAAGGACATTTACATCAAGAGTTATAAATAATAATTAAGAAAAAACACGAACTCCACTAAAAACCGGGAATGAAATCAGGTGCTCCGGAAGGGTAAGCATTTCCTGCACCCTATACGGTACCCGTCGTGTTTAATCTTTGTTCAGTTTGGTAATGATGGAAGGTTATTATGGCCGAGGAAGAATATCAGATATGATTTCTGACACACTTTTGTCATAATGGCCAATCAGCTCATGATGGCGACCGTAAAATTTCTTGAGTGATGACCTTAATTTGATCGATCCATAGCCCTGTCTTAGCAACTTTTGAGAAAGCAGTATTCCTCGTTCAACAGAATCAACGTACTGTGAGCTAGCTCTAGAGTAACGTATCAATTGAGACACATATACTTCATATGCTGGTGCCGCTGGGATGTTGCTACGCAGAAATGGAAAGTTAACTATAGGAAAATTAAAATCATCGCGTTTGTCATAAATTTTGGTATTCCACCTACCATCAGTAGTCATTTCGAGAAAAAGGTCTAAATATGAAGCAGATGTATCTGTGTCAGTAGTATCTACTTAAGAAGATTTCAGTAATTTAGCATGACTTAATTATGCTAGTACCCTATATATGTCCATTGTATTATCAAAAACAGCCCATATTTATGCAGCAGAAGCATTCTTCTTCCAATAAATAATTAAAAGTTTACATTTAAAAAATTTGTAAAACTGCTATATTTTGGGGCCAAAAAGGGGTCTTACTGGACCAACTCCTTTAATATGGATTTAATTTCATATTGGTGGTGTTTGATATATTCTCCAAATATGTATGGCTAAGACGCTAAAGGACAAGAAAGGTGAATCCGTGGTGAGAGCATTACATATAATAAAGAAGATGTGGTATGATTTCCAATGAGACAACTGTCCACAAGAGACCAAACTGACACAGACATTAACAACTATAGGTTACTGTACGGCCTTCAACAATGAGCAAAGCCCATACGGCATAGTCAGCTATAAAAGGCCCCGATAAGACAATGTAAAAGAATTCAAACGAGAAAACTAACGGCCTTATTTATATAGAAAAAAATGAACGAAAAACAAATATGTAACACATACACAAACGACAACCACTGAATTACAGGCTCCTGAATTGGGACAGGCACATACATAAATAATGTGGCGGGGTTAAACATGTTAGCATGATCCCAACCCTCCCCCTAACCTGGGACAGTGGTATAACAGTACAACATAAGAACGAACTATCAAAATCAGTTGAAAAGGCTTAACTCATCAGATGGACAAATATACAAGTGGACGTGGCCGGGTACTTATACACCCCGACACAAAAAGACACAATGAACATATCTGAGAGTACTCGTAGTTATCTGACAGCTAGTGCAAAGCCACTAACAACTAATAAAAAAAATCATGCATCTAAGACTAAACTATCAATCCGTACACATCCAACATCCAATGGATTTAGTGTAAAGACGTCATAAACTGCCAGAGAAAAACACGACCTTGTGCAATGCCAAAATACTGGTATCGACAGAAAGTAAATACATTTAAAAGATGGTAGTTCAAATTTTCGCCATGGTTTAGTGAATTTGACTAGATTACCATGAAGAGGAACACTGTGGGGGATATACAATTAGTTTAGTGTTAAAGGAAAATATTCATTGAATAGATTCGTATAAGGCAGGAATTTTTTGCATTGATTAAAAGTGTACAAAAAGCGTCCGAAGCGGTGACCTTAACAAAATTGCGTAAGCCACCTTCTATTTATATGGATAGTCAACCTCCCTATGGATAGAAACAAGTGTTTCTATTTATATGGATAGTCGACCTTCATATGGATAGAGACAAGTGCAAGTGTAGCATTAGCACAAATTATTCGCCAGGTAAAATTCTCATAATTGACAATCAGTACTGCTGTCATTAGGAAAGTGTGATAAGTACTTACAAAACTATCATTTTCCATTTTATTCTGCACAATGACGATTACTTCGGAGCTTGATGAACGTTATTTTTCTAGGGATGCAGGCGGTCCCTCAATCTGGTAAATGACGTCATTAAGGCGCGCAATAATTGACTTTTCTCCGGTGACGGATAAACTCGAAAGTGCTCTATTATAATCTCATTATAACAACCATAATTGTTCACCAATATAAGCCACCCTGCTAGCCACTAATAGGTCTTCAACATAACCCCACACCCATAACTGGGCTTTTGCTGCTTTCTTCATGTACATGTGTGTAAATAATATTTCTATGCTGTACATTGTAATGCAGATCGTACCTGTCAACTTTTTAAAATGCCCATGGGGGTTTACATCCAAGATGGCTCTCAAAGTCCTATAAAACCTGCAAAGGGGCCTTCAACTTAATTTTAATGATTTGTTGTTCTTGTTCATGAATAATATTCTGATTCTGAAATTGATGAACAATATTCTGTTCAATGAGGAAAATCAATTCAGAATCCAGATTCTCTCTATAACTTATAGTGTTAAATTTAGAACACAATTATTTGATTGATAGCTTTGAAAAACTAAATATAAATCTTCGTGCTATGCGCAAAAAAGAAAAGTTCTGTGTCGAACATAAAGACCATAACCCCCTACCCGCATGTAGTTAAATGGTTGCTCCCTTATAAGGCTACTTAAAGTTTTTTTTTATATAGCAAACCAATTTATATATCGAGTTTAGACAAATAAATCGGTAAAAAAAAGTACATAAATAATTGTTATAAATATCAATGTTATTAAAAAAATAGTTTCTTCTTTAAATATACATGGTAAAATGCATGTTTTAAATACCTTGTTTAGTGTACACTGAACCACATAAGTTCTACATTGACTATCGACTGCATGTAGACAAAACATGATTTAAACAACATGTAAACATAAGAGTTTTATCAATGGGAACGTAATTGTGTTTAGGTTACGTGTGAAGTACACTAACACAACACTGAGTTTCGGTGAATGAGAAACCGGCCTTAGTTGTGTACAAGATGTAAGTTTGTACAAATTATAATTTTTACAGGGTTTTTGTACAAGTTATACGTTTTTTGACACATACCTTCTTACACCAGGTGATACAGTTTTATCTTCTAAAATGTACTAGTTTAATGTTTTAAATTCAAATCTATATACTTAAACATAACATTTAGTGCTATTCTCCTTGTCATCCAACTGGAAATGAGGATACCTGAATGGTTTAAATTCAAATTTTATTTTTCTCTTGATACCATATTCATATCCTTAAACGCTCTTTTTGTGGTCTTATAATGTTTTTCTATCAATGCTCAGTATTAGATTGTACCATGTAGTTGTGAAAATATGACAGAAATATGCGAAACAAAAGACTGTGTGTTTATATCATCCATCTGTGTTAAGCAGTTCATAAAACACTGACAACGTGTACAAAATATCTGTACATATTACAACTTGTACACAACATATACATTAATTCAGTCACAGACCCTCAATATCATGGGTGTATTCTAGTTTATACCATTTAGACGCACATATATATGGCATATTTCTGATGAAAGAGACATGCTAAATACAAACTTGATGGATAACAGTACCACTTACGAAATATTAGAAATGGAAGACTACAATATTTTTAAACAAGAGCTTTTGAATAAACTAATATAGTACGTAAAAAATGCATGAACCACTAAACATTAAGAATATCATATCTAACATATTTGAATATGGTTTTAATGAAAACAAACATGTTATACATTTTTTTACTTTTAGAAGTTCACCAGATCAACAACCAGCTGATTTGGTTAATGAATTCTTTTAATTTATAACCGGAAATTTTTTTTTTTACTATCTTCAGTTTCAAATTAAACATGTAGTGTGTAAATCTTATATTAAAAACATCTAAAATTACCGCCCCTTTTGACACCACAACTTGTTTGTTTGTTTCATTGGAGAAAAAAATTCCGAACTTGGTCTGCTATATTTTTAGATGTATACAACTACTTGTTTATTTATTTTATGATTTTTTTTTAATGTATTGATAAAAAGTTATTTTGAATTTAAAAGTGATATTTATTACCAGAGGCGGATTATAAGTGGGGCCCAGGTGGCCTGGTCCCCTTTTCTGGAAAAAAAAATGGTTGATTCTAATAAATGAATCACTGAAGCATGACCGGAGAGAGCCCACTCTTAGGCTGTCAGTGGCCCCAACTTAATAAAATTCTGGATATGCCACTGATTATCATATTTGTATTTGTTATTGTCATCAACTTTTTTTCCAGTTGTTAAAGAGTTCGATATTATAGAATTTGATCCATAGGTCTCAGATTTCCACTGTCAATTACATTTGGTTATTCAAGCTCCAGTGATGTTAAACTTCACGTTGGTCAAACTAGCTTTCTGATAGAACAAATATTACTTAAACCTTTGTTTGAAAGTAAAAGATTAACAAACAAGTCACAAACTTTGGACAATGGTCGATTTGGTCAAATTACGTCAACAATTTAATAATGTCAAGTTGTAGGGCACAAACTAGTATCTTAGTAACATCAATATCTTAATTAAAATGTATAATGTTATTTTATATTATTTTATATATATATTCTAAGTTGTATATTGTTTTATATCAAAGTTAAGAAAATATTAATGAATATATTTTGAAACACATTTTGGTAATTTCAAAAGTAGAAATTACAGAAATTTAAGAAAACTAATTTTTTATATCACTGATAGTTATGGCCTAGTTCTGGACCATAACTATATTTTGGCATTCTTATTTTATTGATTGTGGATTAACAATAATAGATTAATGGTCACTATGACACTTAGAAATTGGTATATAAGGAAATCAAGTCGCTAAAACGTTATTAGCGTATTTCTTGATTTTTCTAGGTGAGTCTCTGGGTTCTGGAAATAATTTAGATTAGAAAGTTTTTTCTTTTTAATTTGGAAAAATAAGACAAAGTTTACAAATAATTTATATTTTAATTTAAAAAAGGTTTAATTTAATGGTAATTATTATTGTTATTATATTATATTTAATTTGAATTGTAGTATTTAATTATTGTTTTCAATTTATTTTGACTATAATATATGTACTGTAAAATTAGATTATAATTATAATGATGTCTCTTTATTAAATAATAGCGTATTTCTTGATTTTTCTAGTTTTGTTTTCTTTTCCGTTGTTGATTCCGGCCTCCTACCGTGAGCCTCTCCTAGACTGCGCCAAAAGGCAATTGTCGGGTACAACATACCATAACATCACACAAATAAATCAACACAATATAATGGTAGAGGACTATGTATAACAACGGAAAGAAACCACAAAAGCCAGGAAAAACGCCATCAAATTACAACCAACATCAACAAATTCAGGCGAAACTTGATTCGGCGTTTGATAATCTAGATATTTTGATAAAACCGACAAGGTTGTCACTTTCAAAACCGACAATCCACCATCATACCCTGTTGAAGATTGTGACAACGATACAACCATTCCATACGAACAATCCTTTTTACAGTCATCATCAATTCATCAAAACAACAGTAACCATTTTCTTTCATCGTGGACAGGATATCCTACAGCACCAAACAACATCACACCGTTCAGACCGTCCATTATCCGCAGACCAACCATTCCATCTTCTTTTAATACAAGACCACCACCTCCAACAAATCGTCTTCAAACGCCTCAACATTTTTCTTCATTATATCCTTCTTTGCAGACATCGACACAATCTGCAGTTTCCAGTGCCATTTCTACATCAACTGTAAACACTGTCATATCTACCACATTAACAGCGGTCTACAAGAGCTACAAGCACTGGATCAGGACCAACAATAGGAACAGGAGCAGGAGCTATAACAACCACAACAACATCATCAACCTCCACAATTTCGTCAGGTAGGACAGTACAACCTCCTACAAACATTTTTAATATGTCATTTATTTTGAAAATTGAGAAATTTAAAGGTGATAATACTCAAAATCCTGAGACTTGGTTAACTAATTTTATCCAATATTGTAGTTTTTACGATTTATCAAAGAAAAAAAGTGCAGAATCATTTCCTTTCCATTTAGAAGGCCATGCCAAAATTTGGTATGACACTGCTTCAGATTCATAGAAACATCATTTTGATTTTTTAATTGCAGCTTTTAAAGATCGTTTTAAAGATAAACAACATATTTTGGAAAAATCATCTCGAGGAAGAGACGCACACAGTTTATTTTTGCTCACCTGTTAACACAAATTTACACATACTCTGACTGTGATAATATCTTACTTCTTGGGGATTTTAACTCGAAAATTGGTGCTTTATCAGAAACATTATGCTTAACAGACAATATACCGAAACGAGATATTTTGGATAAAAGTATCAACCAGCATGGACATGAATTCGTTGACTTTTTAAATGAAGCAAAGTTCTGTGTTATGAATGGACGATTTGCATTGAACGACAATTTCACTTCGATATCACGCAAAGATGTACCACAAGATTCTTTCAATGGCTTCCGAAATTTCAAAGTGCTAACAACTCAAGACATTGTTGACAATAACAACTTACAAGGGTTATAGGCGAGTGACTTATTTCAAAAAGGCGCTTAGTATATATTTGTTTAGAGGCCAGTTGAAAGACGCCTCCGGGTGCGGGAATTTCTCGCTACATTGAAGACCTGTTGGTGATCTAGGCTTTCTGCTGTTGTTTTTTTTCTATGGTCGGGTTGTTGTCTCTTTGGCACATTCCCCATTTCCATTCTCAATTTTATTAGTTAACGACTTTATTGCACCCACCTAACAAACAGCTGTACTATATGTCAGTCGAAAGCTAATAATCTGTACTTTCTGTTTTGCCCGGTCGTAAAAAAATCCCACGGTGCATTTTCTGTTAAATCAAGATCAAAGGTCATGAAAAAACATTCCAATTTTTGCGATTACTAAATAAAACACCATTTTCTACTTCTTTTACCATCAAATTTTCCAAAAAGATCATATGAACTTTATGGATCATGATACATTATTTCCAAATCAAACAAAAAATAAGAGGTTCGATGCGCCAAATTTCCCGAAAATTGAAATTTATCACAAATCCTAAAAAAATGAAAAATTGTTCCAAAAACAAAATAAATCTTGGGGAATCGATATTTGTATGCTGAAAAAAATAGATAAATTTTTAGGTTTTAAGTCAAGGAATGTTTGTTTTGTAATTTTAAGATGCAATTATTAATTATGGTTCAAAGAACAGTCTTCTATTGAAGTGTTTGCAGTTGCCCAAAAATCTGCCATCTGCAAATAGCGACCATTTTGTTATTCAATGTTAAGATAGCACAACGCTTATTGTCAATATCAGGGAGGAGAATGATTTTCCATAATAAAAGAAGGGGTATTTAAAGTTAGAAAAGAATATATACGACCTAATTGAGGTTAAAATATGTTTTTTACGAAGTCAAACTTATTTAAATTTTGTAATCTTGTTGAAATGCAAACATGACTTTGCGACTCAATCGTAGGCAACATTAAAATAAGTAACCGTGTTTAGAAAAACTTGGTTGTCTAAAGAGGGATGTAAACGAACTAAATATAATGCTGCTGCTTCTTATTAAGGTCTTTCCACTTTTCGTTTTTCTTCTGATTATTTTTTTTTCTTCTTCTGCCGTATGAGATGCTTTTTTGTCTTACAACATATCGAATGGATTTTTTGGCCAATGATGTTGTACAGTAATGGAGGTCTCAAAACTCACCCTGTGTGACCGAACACTTATTCCTATAGGAGTTATCTCCCCGCGTCCCTTTTTTCTTGTTATCGCTATATCTCTAAAACCGTAAAAGATTTTAGCAAACTGTTTTCACCAAATTGTTCGTCTACTCTTGATTATGATTTGATGTATTTTGACTTGAGTGATCGGAAGACATCTTATGGGAGTTATTTCCCTTTGAAAATTTAAGATAGGCGATTTGTTGGATAAATTCATACGTTATAAGTCGTAGAGGCCTACAGTCTTTTGATATGAAATCCTTGATCCGTTTGAAGGAAATTGAGTTCAAGGTCAAGGTCATGTTCTAAATTTTGAATTTTGCTTGTTATCGTTATTCCACAGAAACTGTGACAGTAAATGAATTTTGACAGGAAGTGAATGAAAGAGCATGGTCGCAAGAAAAGTCTGAGAGGAAGATTCGAAAGAAATTTTAGATTTTAGTCGTCATCACCACACCACAACTCATTCCTTAGTGCAAAAACATTTACACATTGTATATACACATAACTCATCCAATAATTATTCCCGAAAAAGTACTCCAATTCTTATCTCCGATAGTAAAGGAAATTATTTAAAAACTCATACTGAAACAGAAATTGACCACGAAATCAGATGGTACTGTGAACGGGGTAGATCCACTGTCGCAGGATATTCTTGGCTTGAATCTAATATTCAACGTCTTACTGATCGTTTGGATAGTATCCATGTATATGTCTGGCTAGGCACCTGTGACCTTACATCATACAAGCGTCCTTTCATCTCGTTAGCTTTACCAACTGATAATATCCTGCAATCTAAATTTGACACTTATGATAAATTTATCACGCTTCTCGCCAAATACCCGAACTCACATTTAACTTTTCTGGAAATTCCAATATATTTAATTGTAGAATGGAATAAATATCAAAAGCATCAACAATCATCTTCTTTCAATCCTCAAGACGAAATACTTATATCTCAACTAGAAAAGCTCAATTGCTACATTAAAGAACTGAACACTCAACTTGCTACAAATCCTTCGCCTATGTTCTCAGTAGATATTTCTCATAATCAGTCTAAAAATTCAAAATCAAAAAAGCATCTTACAAGACATAACTACAACTTTACTCTGTACAAAGACGGCATCGATCCCAGCACTAGTCTGGCAAAAGTCTGGCTTAGAAAAATATCAAATCTGATCATCAAAGACTGTTGGCAACCTTAAAATTAAACTAACAATTATATACTTGATTGGCTCATTCTTACATCTTTAAATATGGATATGATTTCAACATTATCAAAATCAAAATCTACAGGCTCGCTAAAAGGATTACATCAATTAAGCAACTCCAAAGATTCAAATTTAGACAATATATCTACTAGAAGTAAAAACTACTCTCTCAATCGCTCCAAAGCCCTGGACAAAAAACAGGAAACATGTCAAAAACAACATATTCAATATGAAATGAAACCTGGTAAAAACTTCGTAATTGAATTCTCCACAGCAGCTTTTGAGGCTACAAAAAACTTCTTATTGTCACATTTCACTTCTGAAAACTTCAACAACAATTTGGCAGTGAAAGAGCAGAAAAATCTTGACTCAACTCACATTACTGTAGACCACTCTTACAGAATCTACAACCGTAAAAATAACGGACAAATTGGCTCGCAACTGAAATATGTAGTTAATGTATACAATACAACTAGCCTGATCAACGTCAATGGTAGTAGAGTTGAATTATTTGTAAATGGCATTTTCAAAGATCTCTGTGCTTACCTATCCAAACATTTTGATTCTTTTGACATTTTAAATAATGAAATAGCCAACTACCTGGAGGATATAAGTGCTAATTATAAAGATAAAGACAGAAATTTAGGAAATTCTGCTTCATCCATCCTGAAAGGGAAGTCAAGGCAACCAACAATGGGAACATCCACGACGTGTCGCCTTGCACTGTCCCCTTTACCATCTCCACAAGTCCTGGACATTTCTTCCGGCTCACCAAAATCTACTCCGTTAGAATCATCCATATCCAAGCCTTTAACCGAAATTTGCCCTATGTGTTCAGAGTTTGTTGTTGAGGAAGGTATAGCATGTGACAAATGTAACTTTTGGCTTCACTTCGAATGCACAGGCATAAACAAAGATAAAACAAACCTAAATAGCATCCAGGGGGAGGATTTTATCTGCATGCTCTGTAACAATGATCTTTTATATGAAGACCGAAACACAAATGAGACTCTCTGTCAAGTGACTCAAGATAATGAGGATATACACTCAGATTCTATATTATCAAATCTAAGCATAATCGACCCATCTTCTAATACTCATAAACAGTTGATTTCAAACTCTCCAGCAATAAACTCTTCTAATGATGCTAAAGGGGAATTGGGTCACCCAACAGTGGGATTATCCACGACGAGCTGTCCTGACTTCCCCTTGGCAACAGCTTCGGACACTAGTGGTTCACAGAATGAAAACCAGGTGAACATTCCAATTAATGCTGAGATAATTAAACCTAAAACAACAAAAAGAGCTTATAAAACAAAAGATGAAAAAGAAGATATCATCATTAACCAAAAGACAAGAATTCTAAATTTAGAAAACGAAATTAATCAGCTCAAAAATGTAGTGAATAGCCTGTCTTTAAATTCCTCAAACCATAACGTTCATAGTCAAAATGAAAGTCAACATAACCAAAATTCGTGTTGCCAACAAAAGATTAGAGATGAACTAATGGAGCAACGAATCAGAATGCTCGAAAATCAAATGGTTCAAAATATGTGCATCAATACAGCTCTAACAACACAGCTTGCAATGCAAACAAGATCAGCTTACCCCATGTCAGCACATCCTCCAAATATGCATTGCGGTGCACCACCATTTAACCATTTCCAACATCCAGCTTCAACATCTAGCCACATACCGCTGCACCCTATCCCATCTTTTCAAGCCTACAATCATCATCAATTTATTCATCAATTTCAACCACCAGCTTATAACGACCCAAATGCGCCTCATCTGAACAACATCCATATGGCCTATCCATCAACTAACCATATGAACACTAGGGGGCTACATGATCGGCCACAACACTCTCAACAATGCAACTTTCCACAACAGGGCCCACCTATTGGTCAATTTCCGGTTTCACATGCTGAAACTCAATCAAGACAATCTAGTGCTCATGTGAAGAATTCCCAACAACAATCTCATTCGCAATCTTCGCAAAGGAAGCCCTCTCATCTGCCAAACAATTCTCAGTTAATGGATTCTCATTCTCAACACAAGAGGACTTTTCATCAAACTAACCAAGTTCAACATACTGCTCATCAAAAGTCTAGAAAACTATGTACAACTAAACAATTGCCTCTAAGGGATAGGATAGGGAAGTCAGGACAACCAATAGTGGGATTATCCACGACGTGTCGTCCTGCACTCCTCCCTACACCAAGTACAGAAGAAGGGACATCTTTACAACTGCTCTCAGAATCCATCGACTTATACACAAATACAAATCATGATGTAACAGTTTCTCACTCCTCTATAACCATAACCTCTCAGGATTCGCCAGTATCGCCAAGTTTGGATGCTCAAACAAATTCTAATGTCAATACTAAAGGGAATTCTGATCATCCTTTTCGTCAAACAGGCCTTTTCAAACATCCTCCAGATCAAAGAGTAATACTGAGGTCCACGAGACTATACATATTCTTTCTTGTAATATTGAAGGTATCAAGTCAAATCATCAATACCTACATACACTGGATCTGCAAAATACAATCGTGTGCCTCCAAGAACACTTTCTCTGGGAATTCCAAAAACAAACTATGTCAAAGTTAATACCATCTCTGGATAATTTTACTAGATGTCACGATACTAGTGAACCTATTTCAATTTTTAAAGCGCCAAGAGGACAAGCTGGGGTCTCAATCTTGTGGCCCAAACAATGGTCAAGCAAAATTAAGAAACTTGAAGTAGGAAATGAACGAATCATTGCTATTACAATAGCAACAGAACCTATGCTCTGTATAATCAATGCATATATGCCTACAATAAATACTCTGAAATCCAATATTCTGAATGTCTGGATATAATTTTCGACATCATTGAAAAACATCAATCCAAATATATTATAATTCTGGCTGGTGATCTTAATGGCTCCCTTCTTCAGACTAGAACAAACAAACATGATAAACTTTTGAAGGAATTTGTTCAGGAAGTTTCTCTTTTTCGACCAGATCTAGGCAATCAACCTACCTTCTTTCATCATGCTCACCATGGTTCGTCACAGATAGATTATATTCTTTCCAACAGCAATAATTTATCTAAAAAGTATTCCATTCTAGACAAATCCTATGCTAACACCTCGGCACATTGTGCAGTCATTCTACATACAAATATCAGCATACCTCTTCTTGTCCGCAATACAAATCAAAAGAAAACCATTAAAACGAAAGTTTTATGGGAGCAAAGAGATGAAGAGAAATACAGGGAAACAATCCTAAATTAGTTGCTTCAAAAAGATCTTCCAACACTGGACATTGATAAACAAATAGATATTATCTCAAATTCGCTTCTTAACGCTCAACAACAATCCGTTCCGTCAAAAATTACTCAGCTGAAAGGCCCTAAATGGAAAGCTACCCCTGAAGTTACAGTCTTACTCAGGATGTGTAAAGTTATTTACAACAAATGGGCAGACTTAGGGAAACCAATTGGCCATCCCTTATCTCTTGAACTAAAAATCCATAAAAAAAGCTTCGTCAACGTCAGCGAATGGAACAAGCCATCGACAGAAATACCATCCATAATAAAATTATGAACACCTCTAGCTCACAGATGTTCCACAGACTCATCAGAAGAAATTTGGGTGATAACTCCCAATCTGCAATAAACTGTATAAAAACTGATGAAAATGAATATCTTTTTCTGGCTAAAGACCAAAGGAAAGCTTTCGCAAACTATTATGAAGATTTGAGTGCCCCTAAACCGGAACAATTTGATGATTTATATGTAAATTTATGCAAAATTCGTCAAAAAGAAATGTTGAAAACACTCGAAGACCAGGAAATACCGTCTGACTATTTTACATCAGCTGATATAATCAAAGCCATTGAAGAATTAAATATGAATAAAAGTCCTGATGAATTTGGATTATGTGCTGAACATCTCAAATTCTCCAAAAATGAAATAGCTCCTTATCTTACAAAACTTTTCAATAACATAATAGAAACTCTAAAGACTCCAGGCACTTTCAAGACTGGCATTCTCTTCCCCGTTTTAAAAAAGGACAAGGATCCTTCTGATGTCAACAGTTACCGTGGTATTACAGTAATCCGAGTCATAGGAAAAGTTTTCGAATACTGCATTCTACCTAAACTCAATCTGCAAAACATTACGAACTTACAATTTGGCTTCACTAAAGGCCGAAATCCTCTCATCTCTAGCTTCATTATATCGGAATCAAAATATGATCAAACAAGGAAAAACAGTGAATTTTATATGGGTTTCTTGGATGTTAAATCAGCCTTTGATGTGGTACAGCATGACATTATCCTAGATAAATTATTAGACTTAAATATTCCTTCTTTCCTTTGGCTGGTAATTAAAGATCTATATTCTAATCTCTCAACAAAAGTGAAATGGCAAGGCGATCTTAGTGAAAAATTTTCGGTCCACCAAGGTGTACGACAAGGTGGGATTTTGTCTACTCATCTCTACAAAATATTTGTACAAGACCTACTTTTAGAACTAGAGAGAAACTCTCTAGGTTTAAATACTGGAAATATTTTTGTTGGTACTCCTACATGCGCTGATGATATGGCTTTTATTGAAACAAATAGAGACAATCTTCAAATTATGCTCAACGTTTCGGAAAGATATTCTAAACAACATCACTACAAAATTCATCCGACAAAAACAAAAATTGTTACATGTGGAAAGGTTACAAATGCTGACTGGAATCTATACGATACTCCGGTTACAATATCGAAAGAAGCAACTCATTTAGGTATAACTAGAAGTTGGAAAAAGGAAGGAGAAATAAATGTGGCCAATAGAATAAAGCTCGCAAGACGAACTTTGTATGCATTAATGGGCTCTGGGGTGCATGGAACAAACGGCTTAGATCCAGTAACATCTTATAAAATCTACAACACATACGTTCTACCAAGACTCCTTTATGGTTTGGAAGCCATTCCTCTAAATAAGACTAATATATCACAGCTGGAATCATTTCATAGAAAGAATTTAAGACATTTTCAATCTCTTCCTCAACGCACGGCTATAGCTGCAATATATCTTTTAATTGGTGGATTGCCAATAGAGGCTGAACTACACAAAAAGCAACTGTCTTTCCTACATAATTTACTGTCTTCAAATGTTCAAAGAGTTGATGATATCATCATCAGACAAATGTCGGTCAACTATGACAACCCGAACAGCTTCTTCTCAAAAATTCGAGAAATCCTGTTAAAGTATGGACTGCCTCCAATTCATCTTCTCCAAGAAACTCTTCCCTCAAAATTGAAATGGAAATCTCTTGTGACGAAGCATCTGAACACATACTGGCAAAATACACTAAGGGACGACGCAGAATCTAAATCAACTCTAAAACATATGGATACTGAACATCTTCTTGTTGGCAAAAATCATCCAGTATGGACTATATTTGACAAGACAAAAGCCGAAGTTCGGAAAGCTATTATTAAAGCTAGAATAGTTTCAGGAACCTTTATTCTGAATTCTGATCGAGCGAAATTTAATCAAGCACCTTCTTCAGTCTGCCAACTATGTAATCTTTCTGAGGAAAATATCTCTCATTTTCTCCTGGAGTGTCCAATTTTATCAAATACTAGAATTACATACTTTCAACCAATCAAGACATATGTTACTCAACATATAACAGCTGAAGTCTGGCACAGTGTCTTTCAATCTAAATCAAATATCATCAGGCTAATTATAGACTGTAGGCATTTCTCACAAACACTAAGAGACGACAAGATAATAAATATGATAGAAACCAAAACAAGGGAGATGTGTTATAAACTGTATATCAAACGCTTAAAGTTGCTTGAGGCAATGGATGGTTGACGGTCTGAAACAAACAGTTTTTATTCCGTATAAGTTGTGTTTTAACGTTTATAAAAGACACTCGGATTTTATGTGTAAATAGAAAGAGTTTTCTTTTACTGTGTATTATACTGGACGATATTAACTTTTAAAATATATATAACATACATATATTTTAATGTGTAAATAGTACTTTTACTTGGAGATAATCCTTGGTGTTCCTTATAAAGGAAGCTTATACGGAGAGAAGAAGAAGAAATGATATGATGTGTTTGCCAAATAACTGTTTACAATAAGGCGCAACTTCAACCTATTTCAGTCAAAGTGTTTTGGTTAACCCTTATAGGAGTTTTCTCCCCTTATGTATTTCAAATCAGTATTTCTCCACAACCATACAAGTGACTGACCTCCGGTCTTCCTTTTTGAGTTCACTGACCTATGACCTTGAAATTGAGATCAAGGTCGAAGGTCAAGGTCATGTTATAAATTTTGAATTTTGCTTGTTATCGTTATTCAAACGAAACTGTTACAGTTAATGATATGATTTGTTTGCCAAATTACTGTTTACAAAAAGGCGTAACTTCAACCTATTTCAGTCGAAGTGTTTTGGTTAACCCTTATAGGAGTTTTCTCCCCTTATATATTTGAAATCACTATTTCTCCACAACCATACAAATGATTGACCTGGGGTCTTTTGATTTGAGATTACTGACCTATGACCTTGAAATTGAGGTCAAGGTCAAAGGTCAATTTGACGTTCTAGATTTTGACCTTTTCTAAAAATTATTTTCTGTTCATACTAAAACAATTAAGTCTTCTGAATATACTTATTAATCTTATTTTGTTATATCAATTCGAAGAACCAAATAATATCAACAAGGAGTGACATTTTCTAACATCGTTTTTTAAATTTCATTCTCATTATCGAGGTGGAAAGACCTTCAATTGTTCTTTGAAGAATTGGTTTTTAATTTAGTTTAAAATCGTGTTAGTCATATTAAATGTGTTGAGAAATTTAATCGCTTTAATAATTTGAATAAAGGATGCTTTGGGTATTTTCAACATAAGCTTTTAAAATACAAATGTATGTCATTGTGTATGTTAAACACTATATGCAGTTTTGAAATAAAAAAATGAAAAAGTTAAATACCCTTCCTGAACTCATAAGATCATTCGCTGTTTTAGGCAGTGATCGTTTTCGTTGTGTGCTGTGTTTTGTGGACTAATGTTCGTCTCTTGGACTTTAATTTTATTTTGTTCATGGTTTTAATTAAGTTTATTTGATTCATGGTTTGAGATGTTGATTGTCCCTTTGGTATTATTTTACTTTAAAGACATTAACTTGCAGTAATGGAAATCGGACAAAAAATCGCCTCAAAGTAAAGTGAAGAAGATTAACGCAAATGACAAATATCCGCGAGAATAACTTTATTTGCTCACGGCGATATATATAAATATATATATAGAACCAGATCTTTATCATGATACGTTTAGCTACACTGATCTAGAATTTTAAAACCTTTTACTACTAGAATAGTGACGAAATATATCAAAGGATCAAAGGGACATCAAACTCATAATTGAAAATGAACTGACAAAGCCGGACAAAAAACGAACAAGACAAGCAACAGTATACAAAACAGTCCATACAAAACACAACATATAAAACTAGATTGAGTAACACAACCCCCCCCCCCCCAAAAAAAAAAAAATAATATTTGGAGTGAAATCAGGGGCCCTCAAAGGGAAAGCAGATCATGTTCTACATGTGACACCCGTCTTAGTTTAAACACATGTATTTATAATAGTGGATTGGGAAACAAGTTTTGCAACTTATATTAATCCCTTTCCACTTTGCGGATGCAAGTGCTGCCTTGTAGCGGCATTAACCTGCTTTTTTTTTCGAAATCTACAAAGGTGTCTTTAACGTGCAAGATATATGGCTCTCTCGTAACACGGGTCAGCCATTTATCGTCCTCTTCCGACGGACTATCATCGTTTCCTCAAGACCAAACTCGCAAAGGTGTCATGGAAGAGCCAAACATTCAGTCCCTGAAATTTTCATCTCGGAACGGGAATCGAACCAGGAACCTTTGTGTTAGTAGTCCGATGCACTAACCACTACACCACGGCTCTCTTTTACCCATATTGTGGCTCAAGTAATTCCTAAACTCGGTGCCATACCTTATTCGGTAGGTGACATTCAAGACAGAGATGCCGGTTTTTTGCTTACGTCGATTTGAACTAATCAGTCGTTATCTGGCGCAACAGATATCTCATAATTGTCAGCCAACTCGTAGTGGCGTCCATAAAATGTTCAAAGGAATGATTTAAAACCATGTTCAAACCACCATTTTTCTTCAAATTTCTTGTTAGGCATATGGCAGTTGGTATTGCATAATCTGTTTCTTTGTATGTTGGCGTTTGTTTTTGTAGCTGTTCAGTGTATCTGTTTATTCGTTGTGTTCCTCTTACAGTTGATGCGTTTTCCTCGTTTTTGGTTTGTGACCAGGATTTATTTCAGTTACTAGTAAATCGATTGATGACTACTGAATAGTGGTATACTATAGTTAACTTTATTTCTGAGGAATTTGTAGTGGTATAGGTATGCAGGCGTGGTTATAATGTTGCTACATATAAATGAAAAGTTTATAATTTGGTAGTAACGGGTGATTTTATGGGTTGATTTATGCTCATCTCTTTTGTCGTAAAACTTGTTCTCAACCAACCCTCATCACCGATTTCAAGATACGTGATAGAGTAAACAATATCTGTTAAGTATTTTATTTTCAATTTCAATGGCAAATACGAGTCCAAAATTGTCACAAATTTGGCACTATTTAGTGAGATGACATCATCTATATAGTGGAAAATGAAGTTTCAAGATAATGGTAGCTTCTTTTTAGTCGTCATCGGAAACTCTTGCATGAAGTCATCCTCGTATGAAAAATGAACTAGTCATTCAAGCTATTCAGGAAGTCTAGTTATAACTAGAATCATTGCGTATTAATGGATATTTTTTCTTTAAAATTATGCTTATTTGATGAATTAATGCATTTAAACAATGAACAACGCAATCTAAGCAATCAAGAAGTTAAGTTTGGTAATGTGTTTACTGGTTTTTTAATTCTTTGAAATTTCAATTTTCATCAATTTATTTTCTATTTTTTTTTGTCTAAATTTTCAATTACTTTTTTATGGTTTACATGAAATAAATAAAAGGTCTTTTCACTACATCAATATTTATAATGAAGCTACAAATCAAACAATTAGAAAAGTCGAAATATGTTTATTTCAGTCTGGTAGTTACAATGCAGATGCACTCTCTTAGTTTCGCCCCCATTATTTCAAACAAAAGTATGATTCGCGCACATATTTTTCAGATTCTGAAGAATTTGTTTGTTAAATGTTAAATTGACAACATGCAACGTTTAAATATGAAGAAATCCTTAAAAGCTGATTTTTTTCGCAGATGGCGTTATTTTGGGCAACTGTATGAGTTGTTATGATTTGCTGTTTAATTAGAATTAAGCATAATTTTAGGAAATTTATGATGTCAAAAACTTCTTTGATAGTCATTACAGGGTTTTACTTAGTTTTAAGTGATTAGAAGTTGCATCAGAAAGAAAAATTTGGGTTTTCACACATTTTGGTAACTTTTACTTGAATTTCAGGAAACATGTGCTGTCTATCAAAAAGACGCTTTAAATATTAAAAAATACATTTGATTAATGACTGTTAATCTCTCTGCTAAAAGTTTAAATTTTTTGCATATGTGAATCTAGTATATAAAAGTCATATTATGCAATCAAGCTGAAATCTTAGAAAATATGCACTTATTCGTTCTTGGCCTTTGATCTTGATTTGACGAAAATTGCACCGTACGTTATTTTTACGACCGGGCAAAGCAGATAGTACAGATATGTAGCTTTCAAATGATATATTATTTAGCCCTGTGTTAGGTAGGTGCATTAAAAATTTAATGTTATGGTAAAAGTCACTCGCCTATTAATTGGCGATAAATCAAAGCTACCGGACCATTCAGTAATCACCTGCGAATTTAAAGTTACGCATTGTAATCCTGTCAACAATACTGAAACATCAAATCAATTAAATACTCGTTCCAGACACAGACTAAACAGGATTCCGTTAGACTTTATGTCAAGTGATTTAATGCGACAAATTTTACTGAATCTTATCGGACAAATTGAGCATAGTAGAGAAACTCAAGAAAACGTTGACAATTTATGCAACTTAATTATCGCAGAGATGGATGACAAAATTCCTATAACAAGTTCTAACAAATCCAACAGACGTTATCAGCATACGAAACCCTACTGGAATGACACTCTTAAAGACTTGTGGAATGTAATGCGCATGCGTGAAAAGGATTGTCTTGCGTGTACAGGGAATCGACACAGAAAAACGGCTATTCGACAAGAATATATACAAGCAAGAGATAAATTCGACAAAATTTTGAGAAAAACATAACGCAAATACAAACAATTGAATGCGGTGGATATAGAAACAATGTCAACAAAAAATCCAAGTGAGTTCTGGGAGAAAATTAAAAGACTAGGTCCGACAAAAGATACCACAATACCGATGGAAATAATCAACGAAAATGGATATCCAGTTAGAACGGAATCCGATGTCCTTAATAAATGGCGTTTAGATTTTCAGAATCTCTACAATGAAAGCAATAGTGAAGAATTCAACAAAGAGCATTATGATCAGGCTATAATACACAAACAAAACATGGAAAACCCATTATACTCACAAAATGATCAGATAAATAACAACATAACTACATTCAACGTTGACATTATTATTTTACTTACGAGTTCGAATGTCCATTTGGTATCTTTCATCTCACTCTTATTCTTTTTCTGGTTTTTTTCGAATGTGATATACTTATATCAACCAAATTTAGAATCATCTGACTTTGTATCATGTTTCTTACGTTTGCGATTTTGCTCACACTCTGATTTCTAAAGGACAATGGGTTGTCAAAACATGAAACTTTTTAATTTGTTTTAATGTTCAAACTTGTCTACATTTTAACCATATTAAATCAAATTCTGGCAAACTTTGCCAAGATAAAACCATCGACCAGTGCTTCTTAATATCAAACTAATCGGTTGAAAGAACGTTTGAATTGGTATCCTTGGCTTAAAGGGTGACTTTGGGGAATACATGATATATAACACTTGCTGATCTGAGTTCATAAGGTTCATGTCAATCATCCATTCTACTGCTAGTTTATAATCCTCGGCAAACATCAACAGATATGTTGGTCTGCCAATAAAAAATCCACCAGCTATATACAACCTACTTTCATACACAATTTCAGTAGGTGTGAGCTGTTCATTAAAAAAATGTACCTGAGAAAAGGAAACATGGTCATCTTTTACATTTCTTGGGATTGACATTTTTATATAACCAGGTTTTTTGTTTCTGAAATAGCCTATGTCAATCCATGCCAGAAACGCTGTTGTAGATAAATTTTCTGTTATAACCTTTTCCAATAATTCATACTTCGTATTCATAGCACATGAATATGCTGGTATTGCTACATTTTGATAGTATTCCTCGTATTCTATTTGATTATAAATGTCTTCTAATCTTTTTTTTAATTGAAATGACCAGAGATTTGATTGATTCACTACAAATACCTTTGTCATATATGTTGGAAAGTGTTTACGAATTGATTTAAACTTCATTGCAAATTTATTTTCGTCCGTATACAGGATCACAGTATTGCTTACATCCTCAAATTGTTTCATCCAATTAAAATATGTACTGGAAGAATAAATTGTATTTCGCTTTTTTTGGAAAGCCCCTATGTTGAAGTAAGCTGTTATTAATGTTACATCTTCTGTCTGACTTCGATATTTTTGATTTGGAAAACCAGATATCTGAAAACCTGAAATAAAAAAAAAAGAAATATTGGTAATAATTTAATGTTCTCTCACGTGTATAATTTGAGGACTTGTTGTTTTTCTTTGTATGTTGTTCTGACTTAATAATGTTTTTTTGAGTCTATGTATGTCTTTTTATTATTTTCTAAACTTATCAACTCTGTTAAGTTGAGATGTGTTCAAGCATTTTGATTGCAATCAACTAAGATATCTTCAGTCTATGGACAGGATACTTTTAGAACAGAAGAAAGCAGTCCATCAACTTAAATCAAACTGTTTGACTGCTCTAGAATTCAACTGATGCAATCTTAAGCAAACAAGCAGGTGTAACTCTTCGGTTACAGACCAGACCTGTATTTTCTAGGTCAGCTTCAGACCTATTGATAAGTTAAAATTTAACAAGACCGGCAATATTGTCGTGTTTATCAGTTCACTTAAAAAAAGCCTTTTAATTCCTTCAAACGTACTTCTCGAATGTTATGGTCAGATACTATAGCACAAATCCGCCTGGCCATGCAGTAAGGTATATTTACCATAACATTCGAGAAGTACGTTTGAAGGAATTAAAAGGCTATTTGACACAACAGTTATACCCAGAGGGTCTAATCGAAAGTGGAATTCGGTTTATATGATCCGTTCATCCTATATTGACTCTTAAAATTCAAGAGTCTATCTAAAAATGAGGGTACATTTTATATGGCCTTCCAAATACCGTTTCGATCCCTAACATCACTGAAGAGACATTTATTGTCGAAATCCGGATCTGGTGTACACAAAAATATTAACACCTTATGTTTGTGGCATAACATCGTGGCCACAAGTTAATAGTTTTCTGTTAAGTATTAAATTTATATTAAGATCCATTTTGTTACATCTTGTGATCAATTTTAATTGGAAATTGCCAATGGCAGTCAGCATGGTTAAAGAACATCAGTTGTTCGACCTGTTAGTCAAATGCGTTTTGTTTAAATATACTTCTTCACTTTTTTGGTCTTTTAGAAAATGTTGTTTGTGCTGTATTTAGACCCTTCTACAACGAAATTTGTTTTACATGCACACGTATGAAAATTGCGGTTTTTATCCAACGCAATCATAGGTTTGAACGTAGTTTTCAATTTAGACTCGTTTATATTTTTTCGTTTGGGCTTGTATCATATTTTCCCTCCGGTTTATATGATCCGTTCATCCTATATTGACTCTTAAAATTCAAGAGTCTATCCAAAAAGGAGGGTACATTTTATATGGCCTTCCAAATACCGTTTCGATCCCTAACATCACTGAAGAGACATTTATTGTCGAAATCCGGATCTGGTGTACAAAAAAATATTAGCACCTTATGTTTGTGGCATAACATCGTGGCCACAAGTTAATAGTTTTCTGTTAAGTATTAAATTTATATTAAGATCCATTTTGTTACATCTTGTGATCAATTTTATTTGGAAATCGCCAATGGCAGTCAGCAGGGTTAAAGAACATCAGTTGTTCGACCTGTTTGTCAAATGCGTTTTGTTTAAATATACTTCTTCACTTTTTTGGTCTTTTGGGAAATGTTGTTTGTGCTGTATTTGGACTCTGCTACAACGAAATTTGTTTTACATGCACAAGTCTAAAAATTGCGGTTTTTATCCAACGCAATGATAGGTTTGAACGTAGTTTTCAATTTAGACTCGTATATAAACATTTTCTTATACATATATATATATATATATATATATTGTATATACATTATGTACACAGCCATGTATCACCATCATTGATGGCGATCCGATGGATACATCTGTTGTAGGGTTGTCACTGACTCAGACGTACTTATGAATATAATTATTTTCTGTGACTGTATCTTACATTAATTTGTAGGATCCTTTACTATAGATAATTTAGCTGATCTGTAACAATAACATCTTCATGCCTTATATATCATGTACTGTAGTACGCCGCTAGATTAAAACTGACGTGGAAAGGTAACACATGCCCACCGAAAGCTCTTTTTTTGAGAGCCCAGGTGGTCGTGTGGTCTAGCGGGACGGCTGCAGTGCAGGCGATTTGGTGTCACGATATCACAGTAGCATGGGTTCGAATCCCGGCGAGGGAAGAACCAAAAATTTGCGAAAGCAAATTTACAGATCTAACATTGTTGGGTTGATGTTTAGACGAGTTGTATATACATTATGTACACAGCCATGTATCACCATCATTGATGGCGATCCGATGGATACATCTGTTGTAGGGTTGTCACTGACTCAGACGTACTTATGAATATAATTATTTTCTGTGACTGTATCTTACATTAATTTGTAGGATCCTTTACTATAGATAATTTAGCTGATCTGTAACAATAACATCTTCATGCCTTATATATCATGTACTGTAGTACGCCGCTAGATTAAAACTGACGTGGAAAGGTAACACATGCCCACCGAAAGCTCTTTTTTTGAGAGCCCAGGTGGTCGTGTGGTCTAGCGGGACGGCTGCAGTGCAGGCGATTTGGTGTCACGATATCACAGTAGCATGGGTTCGAATCCCGGCGAGGGAAGAACCAAAAATTTGCGAAAGCAAATTTACAGATCTAACATTGTTGGGTTGATGTTTAGACGAGTTATATATATATATATATATATATATATATATATATAAGAAAATTATTAAAAGATAATAATGGTTTCAATGCATCACTTTTTTACTAGTACTTTCACTGCTTCCGCAGATCTTCAGGTAATGTGACTTGTATATAAATAAAACAATTGATTGACGTTAACAATAGTATTACGTTAACAAATACAAGGGAGACTACTAATGTCATTTTAAGACTTTAAAATGTTACGTTAAAATTAGAATATCATTTATCATTTAATCCCGGGTTGAGAATGTTTATGAATAATTCTTCTTTCTTCCTCCGGAGAAAATCATTTTGACGATTGACCATATACAATGAAAATATTATAAATCGTCCATTAGAACAACGATGGAAATGGTCGTTTGCCCTGATGAGTGTAAAATCTTTATGGTTGGTTTGCTGTCTATGTAAAGTCATTCTAGTCCGCAGTTCATTTTTTGTCTCTCCAACATAAAATTCCTCACAATTTTAACATATGATAGAATAGATGACGTTTGAACTTTTACAAGACATATTTTGCTTAACAGTAAAATGTTTTCCATTTTTGAAATAAATTGAACTTCCTTCTATTAAATTTGGACAAGTCATACAACGTTTATCGGTACATTTTTGTTTACAATTGGCACAGTTTCATTAAAGTCAAATTGTGAAGATGTTAAATATCGTTTCAGACTTTTCGACTGTCTTTTGCTGTTGATAATCTTCCTTTTCTGTAAGACTTTGTCCATTCTTTCATTTTTGTGTAAATTTGTGTCAATTTGTCGCATGAAACTAAATATGTCAATAAAGCTTTCAGTGGCCGTGTGTTACCTTTCCTCGTCAGTTTTAATCTAGCGGGCGTACTACAGAATGCCTTATATATCATGTACTGTAGTACGACGCTAGATTAAAACGGACGTGAAAAGGTAACACCCGGCCACCGAAAGCTTCATTTTTATGAAGCCCAGGTGGTCATGTGGTCTAGCGCCGGTTACTGTGCAGGCGATTTGGTGTCACGATATCTCAATAGCATGGGTTCCAATCTCGGCGAGGGAAGAACAAAAAAATTGTGAAAGCAAATTAACAGATCTAACATTGTTGGGTTGATGTTTAGACGAGTTGTATATAAACATATATATATATTTTCTTTAAGAACGTTGATTTTGTCTACTTATCTGTTAGAATTTAGTTACAAATAAATAGATTCAAAAGCATGTGTTTAGAGGGGAAACAATAGCTCTATCTGAATAGTTGAAAAAGTAGAACTCTACTTAAGCTTGTGCTAGAAGTTGTCTTAAACTTGCTATGATGTACCTATACTTAATTATCAAAGGCATGAACTCATGTTGACATCAAGATAAAGAAGTATAAACAATTCATCGTGCTATAGCTTTGATTGCCCGTTATTGTTTTGGATTTTTTTCTAAACAAACTTTACTCCATACCCTTCCATTTCATTCTCATTTACATTTTTCATAGTACTCAATAACTTAAAAAAGACAATGATTTGGTCATAACTTTTTATACTCCGAATCTATTAAATAGATTTGTTTCAAGCTCCACAGTAGTTCAATAATCACTATATGTCTTTGCATGAATTAGTATGCAGGGCATATTTCAAAACATATTGTTTCTTCAGGACTTTTGATTGATTTACTTTTAAATACTGCATTGGGAAAGGGGAGGGGAGTGTTATACAAGTTTATTTTGTGACACAGTATATAATATAATTAGATAGAAATCTTTTATGATTTGTATCCAACGAATTATAGAATTGTACGTTTAGCTATTATCTAGACCCATACAAAATATATCTAATAAGATACATTTAACAGTGGCGGATCCAGAACCTCTGTGTCCAGCAGGAGGGGGTTCAGATTTATATAGTTGTGTATAGATGTATATATATGCAAGTAATGGTTGTAATGGTTATGGTGTGTGTGAGAGGATGATGAGGGGTTCAGATTAAAGATCGTTTCTATAATTCTATATCTTTAAGTTTTTAACCATTTTACTGTTTTCTGTATCCTTTGACCTCTATAATATTTGTCCTAAACATGCATGAACTATTTGCCACTAGACAAAAGGCAATAAAAAACAATCAAGGTATTCTTTATATTTCATAATTTGTTTATTATGTTATCTATAGGTTTGGTCCCGCCCATTGCACATTATTCGCTCTATGTAAGGCCAATGCTGTAAATGGTGACTAATGCATAGCATCATATATGTGGTTACTAATACAAGAAACATTTTCAAATTATAATAATTTACTGTATGCTTGGACGTAATAGATAGATGTCATTAGTCCAAAATCATGTAATAAAGTAGGTCTTATAAAAATACAATAGCATTTTATTGTATATATATTTAACAATGTTATTTGTTTGGAAAAAGGGTTAGGAGCAAGGTCTTTTTAAAACTTATTAATAGGGCGCGTTTCTTTGTTCATCGATAGTGATGAGCCAGAAGAAGTCCATTTAGTTTTTTGGCATTGGGAAAATTTTCTGGCTCTCTTACACGTCTTCTTTTTTGATGGCAGAGGCACAGAACAAACATGGCGTTGTTTTGTCTGACTGTAATACATTTATGAATGCAGATATATTAGATTGTGAGCTGTGTTATTAACGTTTTATTGTATGACAACCTTAGTAGGACATCCATGTAGGACGATAAGCTGGATAAATATAAGAATATACGAACAATAACAGTCAAGGAACGATTATTTGATATTCTGAGGAAGGGATTTTCATTGATTGGTGTTTAACGCTATACTTTCAACACTATTGGGCTATTCCGTGGTGGTCAGTTTAATTTATAGATTATGGATGGGGAAGGGAAGATAGGGCATTATTATTCATTTTAATCTGTCTCTAGTCATGCCTATTTTTCAGTTCGTACCAGGCAACCATAATCATGTATGAAATCGTTCTGTCCCCCAGCCCAACAAATAAATAAATAACAAATGGTGTTCCTCTTATTTAACGCAAGTTTAAATTGATTGATTGTTTGTTGCTATTTTTTAACGCCCCGAAATCACGAATGTAAAACCATACAAACGAGAAAACTAACGGCCGAATTAATGTACAATAAAATTAACGAAACACAAATATGTATAGCATAGCAACAAACGGCAACAACTGATTTACAGGCTCCTGACTTGGGACAAGCACATACATACAGAATGTGGCGAGGTTAAACATGTTAGCGGGATCCTCATCCTCCCCCTAACCTGGGACAGTAGTGTAACAGTACAACACCATGTTTGTGATCACTCAACCCATCCTGAAGCTGGGACAGTATTGTTACAGTTCAATAATAGAACAGCCTGCATTAATCAGTTGCAATTAGATTCACTCAAAAGATCGGTACGAGACACACTAAAAAACTAACATTTAGACAATAGACACAGAGCACCGACATAAGTATTTAAAATTTTAAATCAGAACACAACGCGCGGCAAAGGTTTCATTAAAAACGAAACAGTCTGAGAAACGTCTGGTTTACGTTGTATATACATGTAGATATAAGGAGATGTGGTATGAGTGCCAATGAGAAAACCCTCCATTCTAGTCATAATTTGTAAATGTAAACCATTAAGGGTCCAAGTACGGTCTTCAACACGGAGTCTTTGCTCCGAACAACAGGATATAAATGGCCCCCAAAAATGACTGGTGTAAAACCATTCAAACGGGAAAACAAACGGTCTCTTATCTATTTAAAAAAACGATATACTTGCATACAGATCCATATATAATGAAGGTTTTTGAAAAGTTGTGGTCTAAACGTTTTGACCACCGAAATTTTGCAATAGAAATAATAGTTAGGACCAGAAGATTTTAACGGCAAGTGCAGGACTGGCACGAACGCCAGATTTAGTTAGAGATGCGATATTCTGATTCGTTTTTTTAATCCTTAGTCACTCATGTTTAGAAAGAAAGGAGTGAAATTCAAACAATTACCGACCAATCACAAACGTTGTTGCATATTAGACCTTATGACGGCCAAAGAATTTCCCATAAGGCAATTATTGCATATAAATAAAAAAAACTACTATACCAATTGAATAAAAACTATTGCATCTGAATGACAAATTATACAATTTGAATAAAACATTGCATTTAAATGAAAAAAATATACCATTCAAATAAAAGATATCGCATATGAATGACATATTATACCATTTGAATAAAAAAGATTGCATTTAAATAACAAATATACCATTCAAATATAAATAAATATTGCATTTAAATGAAAAATATCAACTTTTTGCAACCAATACCATGCCATAAATATGGTCAGTTTTGATTGATACTAACAACAAATTTATTATACGAGTCAATCCGAAGAAAAACAGATACTAAAATTTGTTTTCTATTCAACATTTCGAGAAAAAAAAAGACAATACTCTGACTAGAAAATGCAGGGAAATTGAGATGGGACAAAATGCAGAATGAATTACTTCAAGTAAGTAACATCATAGCCATCATTTATGCCATATAGGATTCGTAATTCGCAAAAATATATGCATAAAACGTTAATGATATGAATTTAGATTTGACTTCGTATTTTTTTCACTGGAATAATTTGTTGGTAAGAACTTTCTTGGTTTACATTCTTTTGTTTCTGTATCCATATCTAACCTCAATTTTCCTGCTTAACTTAGCAAGCACGGTGAAGTCTGACCATTATCATTATGATAATGCATACGTAATACCTACTGCTGTGCCTTGTGTAGTATACTAGGTAAAATATTAGAACAATGTCGTTTTTGTAGGTTTTTATTTTTGTTTTTTTTAGGATTTAGTATATCCGTAAGAAGTATACATTGAATACTCATTTATTCATTTCTTTATTACAGGGGCAGTGAACTAAGTTTTATGAACATTTGCAATACTGGAAAAAAATTAAACATAAGACGGAGTCAGAAAAAGAGACAAAAGAAAGTGCAGCAGAAAACAAAAGAAACATTCTTGTGAATAGATCCATGAGAATACAGAACTAGGAAAATAACTGTATGACGTGAACTGGTATTCCAATGGGTACTAATTGTGCACTCCTATTAGCCGATTTGTTTTTGTACTCGTATGAAGCAGAATTCATTCAAACCTTTTAAAAAGACAAGAAGAAAAAGAACCTTGCGAAATTATTTAATTTCACTTTCCGATATATTGATGATGTCCTATCACTGAATAACCGATATTTCAGTCAATACTTGCATTTCATATATCCCAGCGAACAAGGAATTCTACTGATTCTAGAAGGACTGCTTCAAACCTTGATATTTTCCTCAATATTGACACAGATGGACGACTGCACACGAAAATCTATGATAAACGGTACGATTTCAACTTCCCAATTATCAATTTCCCTTTTCTCAGCAGTAACATACCCTCTGCCCATTCGTATGATGTTAACATATCTCAATTAAAACGTTAGTCTCGTGCATGTTCACACTATACGGACGTCATATACAGGAGTGTGCTCCTAACGCAGAAACGGCTCCAACACAATTATAAGGAGGACAGATTAAAAATGACGTTCCGTAAATGTTTCGGACACCATCACGAATAGGTTAATCCATACGATGTATCTTTGTCCAAGCAAACTATGGACATGTTTACCACGTGTTAGATTGTGATTTGTCATCATGTCGTCTGATCTTTTTTATTACCGAACGTGACTTATTCCCTAATGTGACTGTTTTACTGAGTGTGAATTCGTATTTCTCTTAAACGTGGCACGGTACTCTCCATCCAAAGTTTATTTGTTGGGTTTTAATGTTGTGGTTGTTGTCAAATGTCTTAAGGTTTGTATTTGTAAATCGTATTTTTTTCTGTTTTAATTATTGTGTTGTGTTGGAAATAACTACTCATCCAGTTCATTTGGTAGACTTAATTTTAGATCAACGACATTTACACTATATATTTGGTTTGCAGTTTGATCAGAAGAAACACGCACAAAGCTAGATAATACAATTAATTATATAATTACTTCTACAATTAAATATTTATTAGTATTATATTTTTCACTGTTATTAATATAGGTTAGATAAGTCATACAAATCTAATCTTGAATTTCATCCAATTTCTTTCTTAATTTTCGGAACACGTTTTAGAATTTTAAATGTGACGTCACTTTGGGCGTTGCATCGACTATTACTAACAGGGCTGTGATTTTGTAATGTATTCGTTTTTACTGTATAGCTAGTCACCCCTACAGTTTAATCATGTATTTCTATTATATAGTCGTTTTATAAAATTTACTGTTTGCAAATCTATGTCTTATTCTTGAAAATAATGATGTTTTTGTCCCAGGCGGACAACCCTTGCCTCACAACTTTCTGGAACTTTTGGTTCTCTGCGATCTTCAACTTTGTAGTTGTTATGGCTTTCAAACTTTTTACATCTGAGCATATTTTTGTGTGGACGTAGCACGCGTCTGTTGTTGTTAACCTGTTACCTTTTGATGGCTATTATTCGTTTGTTTCTCTGTCCTATATTTTCTCCCATTTATCTGTTTATTTATTGTAACCCTGTCGTGTAATGTTGTCATTTTAATGTTATAATTAACACTGCTATTAAAGCGGGAGGTTTGGCATGCCACAAAACCAGGTTCAACCCACCATTTTTTCATTAAATGCCCTGTACCAAGTCAGAAAAATGGCCATTGTTACATTATAGTTCGTTTCTGTGTGTGTTACGTTTCGGAATTGTGTCTCTGTTGTGTCGCAGTTCTCTTATATTTGATACGTTTCCCTCAGTTTAAGTTTGTTACCCGGATATGTTTTTCCTTTATCAATTTATGAATTTTGAACAGTGGTATACTACTGTTGCCCTTTTTACATATATACAGTAATTATCATGAATAGACTTTATAATTTTCATTCTAGATCTGATTTAGCAACTTGAAGATACATCAAATTAACTTTTAACAGTTTGCTGGTTGTGTAGCTAGAATGCATTATATATATGCATACCTTTGTATTCATTATTTAAGAAAAATATGTAACATGAATGTGTTGAATGTGTTGCTGGAGAGAAATATTGATTGATTGTTGGTTGCTTGAACATCCAGTGGCAAAATGTGCATGCATGTTGAGGAAGATGGAAAAAAAATAACATTAGGTCAATACAAATAGATAAGTTGGGCTATTGGATTACACAAAGTTCTATAAAGGTTCTGGATTGGTTACACAAGATTCTGGATTGGTTAACAAGGTTCTATAAAGGTTTCAGATTAATTACACAAGGCTATATTCGAGTTCCAGATGGGTTACACAAGGTTCTATAAAGGTTCCAGATTAGTTTTTCCTAACGTGATATCATAACGTTCTTATAACGTAACTAGTAGTCAACACTTTTACGTTCCAACAACGTTTAATCACAACGTCTTAACAACGAAACAGAAACGTTCCAGGAAAATTTCCTGAACGTTTTTGTGTTTTGTGGGATGACTCGTAAAACAAAATTATTTCATCTCATTAACACAAATCATATTGTTTAATACAAAGGACAGCAATATTGTAATAAAATAATTACAAAATTTTGTACGCATCAATTTAGAATGCCAGCATGTCCTCTTTTTATTCAAAATATTGAATCGTAAACAAATTTCAGTAGTTTTTATACCTCAGAATGTTTCGTATCATGAAGTTATTTGTCTGCATCAACCAAAACTGACCATATTAGCATTTTATAATGTAAATCTATATAGCCGCATAGTAAATACGTTATATTTCATGTAAGGATGGATTGTATAATACAAATGGTAGCAATATTGGAAAATAATGACTATAAATAAAATCTGCATCCATGTAGAATACCAGCATGTCCTATTTTAATTAAAAATATGAAATTGTAAAAAAAATATAGCAGTTTTCTGACCTCAGACTGACTCTTATAAAATAATGATTGATCCGAATTAACCAAAACTGACCATATCAGCAGTTTATTATGTAAATTTATATAGCCGCATAATAAATGAGTTATATTTTCAGGTAAGGATGGATTGTATAATACAAATCATAGCAATATTGAAACATAAAGACTACAAGAAATTGTTCGCATCAATTTAGAGTGCCAGCATTTCCTAATTTATTTAAAATATTGAATCGTTCACAAATATCAGCAGTTTTCTTACCTCAAACTGACTCTTATAAAATAATAATCGGTCCGAATCAACCAAAACTGACCATATCAGCAGTTTATTATGTAAATCTATATAGCCGCATAGTAAATGAGTTATATTTTCATGAACGGATTGATTGTATAATACAAATGCTAGCAATATTGGAACATAATGACTAAAACAATGTGTTCGCATGAAGTAAGAGTGCCAGCATGTCTGCTTTTTATTCAAAATATTAATCGTCAACACATTTCAGTAGTTTTCATATCTCAGACTTACTCGTATCATAAAGTAATTAGTACGCTTCAAGAAAAACTGCCCATATAAGCACTTATTATGTTAATCTTTATAGCCGCATAGTAAATGGATTATATTTTCACGTAAGGATGGATTGTATAATAAAAATGGTAGCAATAACGGAACTTAATGACTAATGCATGTCACATAATCTTAACCGTAAAAAGGCTACAATCAATGCAATTTGTAAATTGAAAATTTATGTAAACAATCAGGTTTTGAAAGAAATGTAATTTTCAAATTTTATTACAAGAATGGCATAATTGAAAATTAAGTTTGAAAATGATTATCTTTTCTTAAATTTTTAAAACCATCAGTAAAGTTGTATATTTTTGTTTTGATAATTGGATCACTTACTTTTAAATATCATTATTGTATGTTCAGACAGCATAAACACGCTTATAACAAACAGGAATACGATACAACGTAGTGCAGTTTTGTTTCCAACTCTGGAATATAATAAATGTCAAATTGTAACTCTCATTTTATTGATGGAAACAGTGAGTTGAATTAGTTAACATCCGATCATACTTTCACTATATGAATCAAACCAATACAAATATCCTATAATGGATTGACATATCATGTACACAATAATGAATCATAGCCATTTATAAAATTATGTTTTTTTGTTTATCATTCATATCAGAATATTATGAATTACATATATATTTGGTAAAATTACTAAACTAATGTTTTTGGGACTTGAACGCACTATCACTTGTCAATACCTGTGCTCGGAGTCTGGAATGTGTTATGAGATTTCAACACCACCGTTTTGTACAATTTAAACTTCAATAGATAATGTATAGAACAAATCTTCACGCTATTTTTCTATACACTATTTGCATGCGCTTTGAACAGTGGCAGTATAATCAGTAAATTGATTTTGCTGTGTTATGGTAGAAGTTATTGGTAAATCACGAGCAGTCTTTTTGTACCTTAGACATTATAATATTTTGAAACGTCAATATTCTCTTTGAATTTAACATTGTGAGGTATTTTTGGCATCGCAATTGTGAACAATTTGCAATGCGATATGTGTGTGAATTCACATTATTATAAGACGTGTCACGGTACTTTTCTATCCCAAATTCATGTATTTAGTTTTGATGTTATATTTTTTATTTTCATCGGATTTTTTTCTAATGCTTAGTTCGTTTCTGTGTTTGTTACATGTTAATGGTGTGTCGTTGTTCTCTTATATTTAATGCGTTTCCCTCAGTTTTAGTTTGTAACCCGGATTTGTTTTTTCTATCAATGTATGAGTTTCGACCAGCGGTATACTACTGTTGCCTTTATTTAATAGCAAAACAATTCTGTACTTACCCCGGCAAAGACATTTAGTCACCGTGATTTATATACATACACTGGACATGAAAGAATGGATGCATCCATATCAATAACAGGAAATCAATGATGTATGAATTAGATGTGTGTATAATGGCGCGAGAAAAAAATCACGCGACATTTATTTTTGAACAAATTAATCCCAGCAAACACAATCCAATTTTTCAATTTTATTTAAATGTTGTAAATTTATGTCATGAAACTATCGACCTTTATGTTAGAAAAACAAACAAAACAAGTGTATAGCCGAAAAAATATTGCAAACACATTTTGAAATATATTTCTTTTGATATTGTTTAGAAATATCACGATATAAAAGTCAAAACAATTTGCCGGGGATGTTTTCTTTAAAATTTCTGCAAAATGTTTTCGTATTGATATAAAGTCGTCTGAGTTTCCAGCTGTTTGATATAACAAATCATAAGATTAGTGGTACAAGCCAATTCCAATTCAAAGTATTCGAAATCAGAAAGTATTTACAGATTTTGACATACATATTCAAAATCGAAAGCACAACTCATCACCAATAAGCCGCTAATAAGGTATTTATGTTCAACAACATTACCTATAGAGTTCATGGAAAATATATCATGAAGTATCAGAGAACAGAATATTGAATCAATATTCTCCGTTCAAATTAAATGTAAAGTGGCATATTAAAGTAATGATTTATTTGTAAAGTCTAAAAACCCAATAGCGTACCTTTGCCAAATAAATGTCTTACCTTGGCCATTTGGTACCTTTGCCATTTCGTACCTCATGGAATATCAACATGTAAACCATTTCGTACCTCATGAAAGATGTATATGTATGCCATTTCGTTCCTCATGGAAGATTTGTGTATATACAATTGTTTACCTCATGGATGATTTGTATGTTTAACATTTAGTCTAGTTGATCTTCCGCTGGGCGGCGGGAGAGGTCACGAGGAATGCATCAAATTTAGAATTACAGCACTTAAGAGATATTATATAGGAAAAAAGCTAATAAACGTTTTTTTTTTTTTATTCTGTCCTACTTTTTTATTTAATATATTAAGTTCAAATATAACGTGTATTATCCAGCGAGTAAACCGGTTACAGTTCACATTTCTGCTGATAACATTGATTTTATTTACTTTGTAAACTTTTTATTAAAGACACACGCCCTACTGGCGTCTCGAGATTGGCGAATGGTTTTAAGAGGATAGTATTCTACCTAATTGGATTAAAAATGTTTATTAAAACCACATGGTAATTGCGACGTGTGTCTAAATAATGGTGTACAACAGTTTGATTGAATTTTTGACATTGGCGTCGTCGATAGGATCCGAGCATATATAATATTAATGTAGAACAATATATGAAACTCACGAGGTTTATTCATGTAATACAGCTTCTGACAACGATCTGCTTTATTGCGTTGGACAGCTGTTACAGAACCTTGATTTGGTTACTGACGTTTCTCTGAATAATGATTTCCAGCAGCTATTTATTGATCAGGAGAATCCAGACGATGAGGCACCACAGAGGATATTAGCCTCGTCTACTACTAATGATGATTTTCTCATTTCAGGGATTCAGGGGACCAGGTATCCGACCACCAGTCATGACTATCCATGTACCAGCAGGGGGCGAACAGTTAAGCCTTCGGCTCGGTACACAGATTTCCAGTAGTTCCAGTAGCTACTTAGTGTAAATATTGTATATAATATTGGATTGTATATACTTACGTTATTTTATTGTGTCTTGCAGTTCCTAAAATATGGAGTATGACGTTCTTTCACTTAGTGCTATTGGAGAGTCGATTGGTTATGACAGTTCTTCTAAAGCAACAGAGCTTTCTGATATGATGGTCATTGATGAAGTTGGGTATGAAGACACCACCGACGAACTATCTGATAACCGTAAAGTGCATGACAAAGGAATCTACCAACAGTATGTTCATAAACAGAGATCTACAGGGGCCCCGGTCCCGCATCGTATACCGTTACTGCATCAAGTTCAGAAGAAATTGAAAGTAATTCAATAACCACATTTAAGAGTCGGACACATCAATGTTTTGTTTGTGGATTGGTAACTCATGGCAAATTGAGACGGCTTGTCTTGAAGACACATTTGCCTTGGTATTGGGAACTGCACAAAACATGTTGGAGCTGTGAAGTTCAAGAGGCGCAAGCCGGTTCTTTGGCGCAGCGACATACAATGGAACATTAGGTAGAAAGTGCTGTATTTGACGAAGAGCATATGCATCTTTGGTGCCAGCTTACGTTGGGAACACTTCATCAAATAAGGTCAGGGTTGGAATGTTCCACTCTTGATGATCTCTTAGACTATATTTTACAGAGAGAACTTTACATGTTCGTCAACAACCAATTTTCATCACAGGAGCTTCAACTTTTGAACTGTTGGGCCGATAATTACTGTCGTTCATCAGTGCCAACTTATATTTGCAATCCTTCAAACCATCTCATTTGTATATTCAACTGGGAACTGATAGCAGTTTTCCTGTCCCGAGTCGGTTCAGTGAAACAAGAAAGATTTTTACTACAGAAACAACGCTTAACATGCTAACATAGCTGAGCCAATTTCACAGTCAAAGGATCAACTTGCATTTCCATCTAGATCAAATACTCAGAAGGATGAGACTAAGAAACTTTCAACACTTACAATCAGTATTGGCACATGGCTGCTCTCAATATTTTTATTATGGAGTTGCAAATTATGTTTTCCCATCAAGATGGACTGGTCTTCGGACGTTGGCTTTGCACGTGGTGTGTATGTCTTTATCGGAAAACATCCACATATAACTGCAGAAGGCATATCAAAGAGGCAGATGGATCAACTGGACTCACTGACAGATAGCCACTTATGTGTAGCCATATGTGCAGTAGGATTAGATTGCGGTGACGGTTCAGCCGCCACACGTACTTTAGAAATACTACTTTACCATGATCTAGCTGACATGAAATTCTATCGCCACTGTTTTGACGAGACTATTGAGGAGATGACTGCTTGGCAACAACTACCAACTATAATTTTCGGTGTATCTGGAAAATTCATTAGGGACAATACCGGATTAGAAGTAATTCCTAGGATTCCGCCACACTAGCTTGTGCTTGAGAGTGATTCGCCGTTTTTATCCCCATTTGCATGGTGTCCAGTAAACCATGGAATCTTCCAGTGATTGGCAAGGAAGTTAGTCAATTGAGGAACATACCATGGTATGTGTTGATGTGGACCGTTAATGACATTGCTCTGAAATTCTTTCAAATGCCAAAACAAAGACAATAGTGTCGAACAGTAGCTAACCGTTTTAGTGCCTTGGGTTATGTTTACGAAGAGAAAGATACACATTTTGCTCCTAGGACCGTTTATCTTTGCGTATTTCAACTATACATCCTATCGTATTAAATAATGTTTCCGGAGAGGAAAGGACATATCTTATTCTTAAGTCCGTTTATTCTGTGTATTTTATGAACTTTGCAACTTAACTGGTATTTAAAGGAATGTAGAACTTTTATGATGTGGATTTATGCATGGACTTTTGTGCAACTGTATGTGTAAAATGATACCACGTATATTCCGAAATTACTATATGGATAACTTTTCACAGACAGTGCGTTATTTCTAGTCGTTTTATTTACCCCTGGTCTGTATCTACTGAAATGGGGCAATTGTAGTGCTGAACGCCAATAAACAGTTATGAACCAGTCCATGTTTTATATGTACCTTAACATTAATCCGTGACGTAGTACACATAACTCAATATTCTCACTCTCACCTTTAAGGTAGATTCATGGTATACCGCCTTCTTGGATTGTACAATCACAGTACAAACTCGGTCTAGTTATTTGCCTTAATCTGCAAATTTGGAGACAGATTTGCAATTTAATGGTTAGACTGTTTTTTTCTATTTGAAGAAAACTTGTTAATTAATCGTATAATTCAAAATATTTTAACAAATTTCTTTTTTTTTTGGTTTTAAAATAATTTTTTTCAAATGAGCCATTTAAGGGGAGATAACTCTTTTAGTACAAAATCTATACTGGGCTAATAGGGAATTTTTTTATTTTTACTTCTAGCAAGAAAAAAAGTTCGGTGATACCATGTTTTCTTTTTATTCTCTTGAAACATATTATGAAACCTTTCTTCACACAATTTATTCCAAAATTCTATCTCATATATTTTTTTTTTATGCACACTAATGTGTTTTTTCATGAACAAACTAACCAAATTTTGTCAATTTTCAACGACTCATAGCTTAAAAAATAGCACGGTGACCCATACTTTCTATTAAATTTTTGAAAAGAGCATGGTAGTAAAATCTTCATTTTGGCAAATTATAAAAAAATTCTCTCTAAAAAATTGTATACCTGTGGTCTACCTTAACCACATGTATTGACATTATTGATTGCATTGATTATTTCTATCATAACTGTATTTTATGTATTATTTGCTGTATCACCTGAATAAACCTGGTGAGTTTCATATATTGTTCTACATTATTACGATATTTGCTCGGATCCCACGACAACATTAGCACCGATAATGGAATACTCATAAAACAACTCAAGTGAATGGCAACCACTGGTAGCTGGTAGATTTCACGGGTAGTTTACCTGACAGCGTACGAACGGAAATTCTTGAGGTTACAATTAGTACTTCATGAAAGTGTAAAGTTCTCTGTCTGTAAAATGTAATCCAAGAGATTTCAAGAGTGGAATATTATAATATTGTGCTATTTTGATGAAATAAACCCAGCATAAACTGGCACCAAAGAAGTACATGGTCTTCGTCAAATACGAAACGTTCTTCTCCATGTTCCATTGTACTTCGATGGATCAAAGGACCTGTCTGAACTTCACAGCTTCAGCATGTCGTGGGTAGTTCCCAATACCATGACAAATTTGTCTTTAAGACGTGGCATCTCATTTTGTCCACACCCAAAACACTGATGTGGTCGACTCCAATACGAATTTATTAATTTACTGTCGATTGCTGCTGAACTAGATGCAGTGACAAGAAATGCTGCGGGACCTGGGGCCCCTGTGTATCTCTGTTGGAAGACTCCTTTGCTACGGACTTCTTGGTTATCTGATGTTTCATCTGTTCTGTCAACGTACCTATTTTCATTAATGACCATCTTATTAGGAAGGTATGTTGCTATAGAATAGATTTCAATAGCAGTGTTATTGACAATGTTTACAGTGCATTGTGGTGTAATTGCCATGACGTGTGATACTCAGACAGGTAGGTGGTTCTGTATGGAGAGAGTATCATAATCGTCCTCAAGTAAGGATTTCCTTTTCACCGTTTTAAACATAAATGAATTTAGAACAGGTGTATTCATAAGCACTTTTAACAGAGACTGAACTATTGCTTCTATTAGTTGTGAAGGAATTGATTTTCCATTTAAAACAACGGTCGTGCTAACCGAGTCTACCATTGCGCTGCATACAATCAGACAATACAGGCCAAGGGCGATTGTACCGATCAAATATATGACACGCTTAGTGAAGTGCCCTGAATTGGCAAAGATATCCGTAACTAGTTGATGTCCAGTTACTTTAAAAACAGCAGCAGTGTCAATGGTAGCCCTGCCTTGTATGGAATTTACAGCTACATGTATATCTAAACTTCTTCCAACAGTTTTAACAACAAGTTCATTATGGTTCTCTTCCACTTGGGTAAAGTGTGAGCCCAGTGGCCTGACCCTGACATGTTTAAAGATTGGTCTTTTGGTGAGTTCGAGGACAAGGTCTTAAATTATTGAAGTATTGTCCTGTTCTTTACTAGAACTTGAACTATTGTGTGGTGAGGAGAAGTGTGAATTCTGAGGACTCCTGAATTTCAATTGTGACCTTCATGGAGTTGGTGATCTGACAGAAATTCTGTGAGGGCGCATTGAGGGGGAGTTGTAACATTCTCGGTGCACCACAGAAGATAATTGTCGTTTACTACTTTCATCTTTTAGTATATGGTTAACTACAGATATCAAGTCTTTTATATATGATTGTACCTTTCCAACTGTCTGACTTTTCTATGAGGCCGTGTGTCTTTGTGGACAATTATCCGAGTCGTTGATATATGACAATATAAATTGTCGTTGGACATATGATTGATGACTGCTAGCGTAAGTCATATTGGCTCCATAACTGGCTTTCTCGGTAGGTAATGCACACTTGGTTCATTTTAATGCTTCACTTAAAGCTCTTTGATTTGTATCTACTATTATCCGGGATACCTCCTTCTGACGTTCCTGCATGAAGTATTCCCAAGATATATTGAAAGAATTGGTGAAGATTGGCACCTTCAGCGGTTGAGGACTCGTACAGCTTCCCCTGACTCTTTCGATTGGGATGGCTGTCGGTCATAAGAGTCCTCACTTGAAGAAGAGGAGGATTCCCTATGGCAGCATTTTCATTCTCTCCACTTGTGTCTGTCAGGTGTAAGTTCACAGATGGTCTTAACATAAGTGTTGTTCACAGACTTGACATGGGAAGACATAACAATTGGAGTCGTCAACTGTAATGATATCGCAGTTATATTTGGAGTGTCCTTAATTGATCCCGAGTAGAAAGCAGGAGCTGTCGATACAGCTGATCCAACAATGGGCTTGACTCTCGGAAGCAGGTTGTTGCAAGACCAATTTGGTGACAATTTGGGTGCAGGGTAGTCTTCAACTAAGATGGGGTTATAATCTGAAGACGGGGCCAAAGTCCCCAAACCAGGGTGACCCTGTGAGACAAAATACTTTAGTTTTGTTTCATGGGTTCTGGTTATGTAATGACCTGCGCCATATGAGGATACTGTAGGAGCCAACGGCCCTGTCCAATTGTAGACATTCTATCAAACTGGGTTTGTTTAGTGAATGTTGTGTGCGACTGAGCTTTCCCAATGTAAGGAGTATCCATAGGCTGAGCCACGGGCCCCTGATCAACAGCAACTTCAGTTGTGGGTTTCTCATGTTTTTGTTTTAGCTACTCCTGGTGCAGTATCAAACTTGAGAGTGGTTTCTGCTGAAGCACACACGTTTCCCTTTATGTTTTTGTTCATAAAGTATGAAGTAGATTCACTGATAGGCGACACCATGCTAAAGTCCTGATATGATGTTGAACTAGCTGGAGTGCTAAAAACTTAGGTTGAGATCCAAATGGTTCCTCAATCTGCTGGTTTTTAAGTTTTATCAACTCGTTTTGCTTTTCTGGAACTTCATAATGTTCGTCCTCCAATAATGTTAACTGATTTTTGAACTGTGTCGTTGACCTTATCAACTGGATTTGTTCCATTTTAGTTTAGCTAGTACATGAGTCTGCAGTTGTTTCTGTTTCTTTCTTTGTGTCAACTTCTGACAATTCTTTATCTTCCCTTTGAAGTCCTGAAGTTACATTGGACTTGTCCTGTTTGAATACCTACGTTAAGCTCACTAGATCATTATTTAGTTTCTGGTAAAAGAATAACATACCAAGTTCAACAAAATGTTTCTTCAAAGTTGATGTTGGCACACCAGTAATGCCAATTCAAATACCGTATTAAAGTCTATGAAATGTGAGGAATCCTTTACCTCAAGTATCTGTATAGCCATTTCATTGTCTATACCCTCAACTGATTAAAGTTGATGCAAAGTGGCATCCATAAGTATTATAGGTTTTGCCATCCTAAACATTTGGTTAATTGTTCGGTTTAAGCTAGTTGTTATCTCAAACTTGTAGTATACTGTGTCGTAAGTATGTTGTTTAAGTACTGTACTTTGCCACAAAGATCGATGTTTGTCATCAACCACGATGCCTGTACTGTAGTTGTGCACGAAACGGTGTTTGTACTAAACCACGATGCCTGTACTGTAGTTCAACCGCGTTGTGGTTGATAATGCCAAGGTGCCTGTACTGTATTTCTGTCAAAGCATGCGCAGAAGACCAAATTTCGTTCTGCTAAATTTGGACAAGGTACAGCTAATGGCTATTCAAAATTGCGACTCAATAAAACGAAAAACTAGACAAGCATTAAATTTCAAACAGTGAATCTAATTGCCTAAAAAGGTACTCAAACTTTCCGAAATTGATGATTGCCTCTAAAAAGCTTCAGATATTCTATGCGACAAAATTTTCACAATGAATGTATGACTTGTAACACATTTTATATATTTATTACCACAGTGTAATGTTTTAAACGAAATAATATTGCTAAATCATACTGTACTGCATTATCTGTTGTTATTTTCGATAGTTGGAACACATTTTTTTAATTTTTTTTTTAGGGGGGGGGGGGCATTTATATTTTGTACGGGTTTGTGTTGCACAGTCTTTAGTTTTTTGTGGGGTTCTTGTTGCAGTCTAGTTTTTTGTGGGGTTTGTGTTGCACAGTCTAGTTTGTAAAGGGTTCCTGTTGCACAGTCTGGTTTTTTTGTTGTTTCGTGTTGCACAATCTTTAGTTTTTGTGGGGTTAGTGTTGCCCAGTCTTTATTTTTTTTGTGGGGTTTGCATTGCTCTTTGTTTAGTTTTCTTTGTTGTGTATGTGTGGACTGTCGTCGTTTTCTTTATAGTTTAATTGTTCCTTTGGTATCTCCCGACCGTATTTTATCGTAGAATACAGAACATTTGAAAAATGATATATTCTGCTTAATATATTTTTGTCAACAATAATTACTTGCCATAACTTTAAGGAGAAACTACTTAATGTTTATTTGGTTGAAGGGGAACATGTTAGTCCTATAATACAAGCCTTATTGTGTTCAAATCGTCTTCAACTTTTTTTTTATCGAATATTATTTTTACTGGTTCGGCATTGATATTAAAAAAATAACCAATAAAAAGCGTCGAATAAAGACAACATAAACCTACGAAGGCTTATATTCTAGGACTAGTGATCATGTGTATTAGATCAAGATTGTTCCCGTTAAAAATTCTACCCATACTTGTATGCGCTTTGAAGCTATCTTGTAGTCGGCTCGTGTTGGATGTTTTTAACGTGATTTCTGGTCCTGTCTTTTTTATTCAAGTTCAATCCTAGTATCCAATAATAATTAGCCCAATTCTGGGTCTTATTTTTAGAAGGACATTGTCCCATTTAGTTTGGAAGACATCACTCATTTCCATGGCCCCTAAGAGCCTTAAAACAAAACAAAAAAAATGTCAATGGTATACCTAGTGTGCCCCTGCCCGATTAATCGAGGCCCTACAATTGAAATGAAAGTACTAGGGCGACACCTATCGGAAAAATATATGTTCGACAATCTCGGGAGTTTATGTTTTTCGTACGTCTACGGTTTTTTAGATTTCAATAATGTACAAAATGGGGAGAATTATTAGGTACACACTTTCTGTTGTCATCATATTGTGGTAAACTCCCGAGAAAGCCGAACATTTATTTTCCGATAGGTGTCGCTTTAGTACTTTCATTTTCAAATGTAGGGCCTCGATTCGTTCTATTTCAGAAATGTTGAGTTTGTTTTAAGGATGAAAATAGTTATAGAGGTTACTTAAGATAATAAATATATGTCATTGAAGAGATAATTCAAGTGGGAACAGATTTATTTAGGTCAGAAAGTAAGTGAAAGTCTTAAAAAAATTTTACAACAATAATTTGAAGCATTGTCGAAAATGAGCTTCCTCTCTTGTGTTTTTAGGGGGTTCGCATGGATAGTAAATAGCAATTGTAACAAAACCCTGTGACTCAACATTGATTTTTTTTTGAAACCCTGCCTGAATAATATCTGTTGCTGATCAAAACTTGTAACGTTCGTGTGAATACCGAAACGGTATCACTTTTTGAGAAGTAAAATGGCCGTTTCTCTCCGCTTACGATAGCAAAATAAATGAGCAATTGATTCTGGGGTCGAACCATAATATAATGTAATCAGTGATATGACGGAAGGAAATTATAAATTCGTCGAAAATGTCCGACCGTGATCGAAAATACCCGAACATGGTCGAAAATACCACAATATTTTACAACCTCAAAATAGTCATTCCTAATGCAATTATCAAAAATTAAGTATTGTTTCTTCGACGAAAATAATGGCCAATATGTAAAGATATTTACTTGAACGTGAACATGACCATTGTTTTTTTTTTCTCTGACGTGGTTTTCATCTAATTATTTCCAATAACAGAGTAGTTAATTCATACTGCATTATCAACCATGAGCTTAACTTCGACCCACGATCATATTCATACTTGACATTCTACGAGTATAAATATAGATGCAGTTCAAATATTGTAGTTAGCCGTAGGTGCGCTTATAGGTAAAAATGAGGAAGAGGTGCAAAAAACGTCGTAGTTTTCATTGAATTATTGAAATATTTAAATATGTACTGCGGACCGCATATGACTTCAAATATTAACTAGATCCGACGACAGACTGATTTTTGTGTTATACTGGCTACTGTGGATTCATTTAGTTTTATGGATATCAACATTCGTGGATTGCTACAAACTTGCATATTCATGGATATTTGATTTCGTGGTTTTGACAATCTCTGCATAAAAGCCAATTGAAACTATGTTTTTCGTTAACAATTTGATTTCGTGTTTCACCTGTACCCACGAAACCGACAAACATTGGTATAAAAAAATAATAATGAATCCACAGTAATTTTTTTATGACTTACATATTACATCTGCGAAAAGGAACACTTGTTATTTGACATAATTTCAATATTTATAACACTGCGAAAAGGACATTAATCGTGGATTGGCATGTTAAACCTTGCATACGTTTTTGTCGTTCATAACGTAAAAGCTGCAGAGATCTGTGTGGAAACATTTAAATGCTATATCAAATAGCTTGATTGTGGTGTCACATTCAAATTTAGAACCATGTATGTCTTTCTGTACCTCCGTCTCCATTAAGTGACCGTGACTGAGAAAATGGGTCCAGATGAGATTTATATATATTTTCAGTTTTTTGCATTTTTTTAATGCTACTAATGTGTTTACCATGAATACAAAATTTAATGATGATATCTCAACTGGTTTCGAAAATACAGTATATTCTAATTATGGATGCATTTCGGTACATCAACAAAAAAATAAAAAATAGATGTGTCAAAGCGACATGAATGGCCCCGTCTCCAAAGGTTGAAAAATCTTCAATTTCAATAACACATGTGGACACAAACATGATGGTAGTCTCTCATATAAAAAAATCAGCTCACAATCTGGAGGCGTAAAGAAAAATGTCCATATAACTGTCATTTTCAAGAATTTTCAAAGTTGTAAACACTTAATTTTATAAAAAATTATAAGAGCGGAAAAAAATTTAAACTTGATTTGTAACTCTTCATGGTTAGATCAAATACCAAACATCAGCCCAATATCTGAAAGCGTTTAGAAAAAAAGTCTGTATAACTGTGATTTTCATCAATTTATCAAAGTCCAAAGCCCGAAATTACAGCAAAAATTAGCCGAGCGGAACATAACTTAAGGGGTTGATCTGTAACTCTTCATGGAGAACTTTCATTCCATAGATCAGCCTAATATCTGAAGTGGTTTTGAAAAAAAAACTCCGTATAATGGTTTGTTGCGGAACGACGGAATGACGGAATTACGGAATTTTGGAATTACGGAATTTTGGACAAAGGTAAAACTATATGTCCTCGACCACTTAGTGGCGGGGCCATACAAAAATTCTGACTTATTATTTTCTTTGGCACTTTGAAGGTACTAAATGAGTACAACCTCAAAATTGCCATGCCAAGTAAATATGTGGTTTCTATGGGGGGAAAAAGACGATTTTTCAGTTTTTTAGCTTTTGTCGTATATTTTACACTGTTTTATGTGTTCTTTCTATGGCATTGTACTATCTCATATCATTACCCCACATCTGTTATTAAATAATTGAAAAATGTTGTGTGCAGCCTGCCCAAGGCTCACTGGTGGTAAGCAGATTGTCGTAACTTCAAGTTACGACCATCTGAATATGGGAGACATCTCTGGGCATAAGTTTTTCCTTTACAATTTTCGTGCAGTAAAAGGTTCATTTAAGTCAAACCGCTTGTCTCATAGACGCTAAATGTGAGTGCGTTGTTATGCGTTTGACACATAAAATCATTTCAATTTTCGTAGATTAGTCAATCAAAATTTCGAGCATGATGGTCGTAACTTTAAATTGTGATGGTCGTAATGTCAAATATAGTATTTTTGATGATGGTCGTAACCTACACAAGATGGTCGTAACTTTGAAAGATGACCGTAAAGCTAGGTTCATTCTGCCGATCAGATCAACTCGATCAAGCCCGATGAAGCAAAATTACGTGATCGGGTGAATGGTCTTACTCAATCGACAAGAATGTTCGGGATAGTCTTCCTTGCTCGTTATCGATCTGACTTTCTATCCGATAGTTTTTGACATGACAAAAATATTCGAGTAAGGATCCAGAAGCAAGTCACTCGAGAAGAGATCGAGAATTCGTCGAGTAGCGGTCGAATTGTTCGGGAAAGGATCGTGTAGAGATTGAGTTTGGTCGGAATACAAAAAAATTACCGATCAGTACTCGATCATTTCGACCTTTGCTCGACTAAGATCCGATCACTTCCAGATTAACTCCACCAATGCCCGATCTCTTCCAGATCACTGCAACTTGTATATTTATTTTATCCCAGATCAACTCGACCAATACCCGATCCCTTCGCGTCCACATTCAACCACTTTTCGGTCTCTACTCGGCCAGACACGATATCTCATGACTGCTACACGATTCTCTAAAAGTGTGCGCATATTGGATTAATTCTCTGCTTCCACAAAATATGTTTGCAACATTATTTTTAACTGTACAAAAGTTCCTCCAATAACAGTACGTATCCTTACTTTTGCAAGGAGAGGTAACCTTTTAAAAGAGAGGCAAAAGACATCAAAGGAACAATCAAACTCAAAGGTCAAAAACAAACCGACACAGCCATGGCGAAAAACGGTAACCGACGATAAGACATACAGCAGTCCACAAAACATCAAAAACTAAAAAGTTAGCAACACGTAACCCAACAAAACCTGGGATGATCTCAGATGTTTCAGAAGGGAAGAACATCCTGCAATTTTGGCATCGGCGGATTTTTCAAATATTTAAGTAAATTTTAATTTTCAGACTGCTGATCACTAAGTTATCTTTTAAAATTGATTGATAAGAACATCAAGAGATTATATTTTACCTGTTTTATGGGCTATTTTCTGTTTTGTCTGTTCGTATTTTCCATTTGTCTAAAAATGTTTGTAGTATAAAAAAAAGAAAATGCGGTAAAATTGCCAATGAGCCAGCTCTTCACAGAACAAAAAATAAACCAGAAATTATGAATAACAACTATTATAGGTCACCTTTTAGTCATTTTTGTTCAGCGTGCACACGTTTTGATCATTTTTTTCTTACATACTTTTGCAAGTTTGCATTAACGTTGACAAACTATTCACTCGTGCAATGCGTCTACAGTTTGTCGTTTCTTCGTTTGTTAGTTCAAACGATGCATTTCTTTCTTACTTTAACATTAAATCAATTATCTTAACATGTTCTTGCTTGTCACAACTCAAAACATTGTCTAAAATAACTCAAAATTTCAGTCCCTTCTAACCAAACAATACATTTGTTTCTACTTTTGTGACGTTTAACAAACTATAACAAACAGCATACAACGTTTCCCAAACTTTGGTTGGATAGAACTGCACTCTTGATCTCTTGATAGATATATGTAAAGTTGTAAACTGTTTCAGAAATGGTATATCTCCGGCATGTGGATTGAAATTCTACTTTGGGTCAAATTTTTGGGGACATATATGACATCTTTGCCCTTTTTTTGCCCTCTTTTTTTGGCAAATACATACAGGTTGTTTCCATACAGCAAAAAAAATAAAAATTATTTAACTATTCAACTATTGCATATCAAATCTATGAAAAATACTGATTGCAAATATAGTTGACAGTACGATTTATTTGTAAGAAAGCAAGGAAATGGGGATGGTAAAGTTAACATTGCTATCTAATATAAGTACTAATCCAGTGACAAATCTCATTTTGTGGTGTTATTTTCAAATACGAGCAATAAAACTACCATTACATATCAGTGTCCACTATGAGGAAGTTTTTATACGCATTTTGTTCCTATTTGTTGAGTTAGTGCAAGTCTCGCAAACTGCCAACACAGTGGTTGTCGTGTCAGCCACTGCCTCACCTAGATTTCTCTCCGCCAATTGCTATTTACACCATCTTGTTCGTCTGCTATGCACTCTACAAGCTATTAACCTGTCTCTCTGAGCTCTTACCACCTTGCCACATCTTCACTAGCCAAGCGTTACGATCCAATTCCCTCCTATCCACGTGGAGAGGAGGAAGTGGATCGTAACCCTTGGTTAGTGAAGATGCATCTTACCCACAAATCCAATTGCTTTATTTCTATATAGATATTTTAAATGTATGATTTTCTCGGACCTTCTACTGAATATAACAAAAAAAACACGGAGAATGTGTCTATCGGACACTGGTCACGACTAGCTTGCACATGTATGATTATAAAGGGTAATGTTGAGACGGACGAGCGTACGAACGAACAAGGGTAACACTTAAATGCCCACTTCGAAGCGGCGGGAAATAAAAAAAAATCGGACGTTTTTATACTAAAAATGTGCATATCCGACAATTCCCGATTTTTCCTACGACCCATATACGATCAGGTCGATCTGGTCTGGTCGAGATCAGACTGAGATCGTGAAAAGTTTATTTGGTCTAGCTAGTCGAATGAAGATCGTGTAAAGATCGTGAATTGATCGGAATTATCGAATAAGTATTCATTTTGTTGTCGGGATGTAGTCGTGATGGCTTCATTAAGGAGTCATGCATGGTCGAGTTAAGGTAGTGCACAGTCGGATGGCGATCGAGTAGTTGTCGTAAACAGGCCCGATTAAGAATTTGTTTGAGCTTGGTCATGGAAATTTGGACAATCGTAATCATCGAGTTGATCTGATCGTGTGAACCAAGCTTAACTCATGTATTTAGACGAAATTTATCAAATTATTATTAAAAGCACTGTGCACAAAACCATGTTAATAAACTCGGTTGTTATATAAAGTTTACTAAAAACAATATTATTTAATTTGTTACTCTGATAATGGTATGCAGAAATTAAGATAAAGAATTTTCAAACATACATTTTTTTTTTATATATTCCGAACGACCATCATTTAGGAGTAACAGATGTGGCGAGTGTACTTTAGGGTAAAGTTGGTAAAATCTAGATAGGAGAGAGAATTGAAAGAAAACACATGCTAGAGTTGAAAGGTTAAAGGTGCGATCGTGGTAATGAGAACGAAATACTTATTCTTGGTAGTTGTTAATCTGAGCTGAAAATGTACACACCTATTAATAGATTATAAAAGATATTTCACTATATTGAAATGGAATTAAAAATGTATCTTTATAAAAGAGTCAGTTATTCTTGGGACATTTAATAGTGATATACATGTAAAATCTTGGCAATGTCGTCGTCAACAACCCAACATTGAAATAGAGAAAAGTATACGTCATTAGACAGCTAGTTCCCCTGATACTCTTCCTATGTAACACCGAGGATTAAAAGCGTATCATATGGTGGAAGTCCCGGTTGCTGGTTAAAATGGACTTGTTATGTCATACCAGTTGAGATACAGAACCATTGAGCATTCAAAAATGAGCGATTCAGATAGTGAAGTTACTATTCAAAATCAGCCTGAACCTGAAGAGAATTCAGCCGAAATATCAGCTAGTCAGCCAACACCAACACAAGCCACCGTAAACAGTGAACATTTCGAAATTTTGATGAACAACATCAATCAAATGGCAAAAACATTCTAACATGGATCGAAATCATCTACACCGGGATTTTTTTGTCGGGTTACCAACCGAAGATGCCAACCTATGGCTCGATATTATTTACAAAATTCAAAGACCATTTTAGTGGACTACACCCGACATGGATGCTTGAATAACATTTTTATGAATGATTTATGCTTCCATCAGAATCACTCGAAGTCTACATTAGTGACATTGATCGTTACATGTGTTTGTGATTCAAAGGGACCCAAAATACTTCAAAGATGCCGTACAGTCTGCAAGATTGGCACACGAATCGGTGGCCGGACTAACAAGCACCTTAGAATATGGAGCATCAAACTCAGTGTTGAATAAACTTTCTGACCAGGAGAAGGCAATACAAGATTTGAAAGACACTATATCCGCTATGCAGATTTCTACCCCTAGAATAAACAAAAGTGAGTACAAAGTAGAGTGTCAACTCTGTACGATAACCGGACATTCTACCAAAGACTGTCGAAATCCACAGTATACAAAAAAAATCTAATTTTAATAAAAAGATGGACATCGAGTGTTATAATTGTCACAAGCGTAGACATTACGCAAGAGAGTGTCCAGAATATTATATGGGAAACTAAAAAAGCCTAACAGTCCGGTGCGACTTGTTAGGCAGGATGGACTTATTGATCCGCCAAGCCCAATAGTAAGTCAGTTTGTGTACAGTAAACGCTGCTTCTTTGATAAACAATTATATTAAGATTTCTATTAATAAATATGATACATTTGCATTGATAGATACAGGTGCAGATATTTCTGTCGCAAATCCTTCTTTAATTGTCAAATTGAGAAATATTGGTGTAAATGTAAGCATTGTTAGGTCTGATAAAGACTCTATTTTGATAGCCAATAATGAAAAGGTTAAAATTATTGGTGTAATTAGTGTAAATATTGTAGTTGGGAAGGAGAATGCACATGTTAGATTTTATTTAGTACCTGGTCTAGAACCTAACATTATTTTAGGTATTTATTTTCTTACGAGTAAAGGAGCAGTGATTATGATAATTTTAAGTAGCTGAATTGTTCATGCAACTTTAAAGATTGCTTCCATCTACGAATGGCTTTTTTTCATTATGATGGGCGATGGTTCAGTCTGACACCATGTTCAATAAGTACGAAGACATCTTTACAATAACAAACTATATTTTATTGACCTTCTATACATGAGAGTATCATAATACATAACAATAAAGTCTGGATCGTATCCGGTTAAGATATGTCAATATTACGGTATGTGACAATCATCGCTCATATTTTCACTTTGTGAACTTTCTATTTGGGCAAAATACAGGTCGTCTACAATATGTTGCTCTTCAATAAACTCCTCGTCTTGTTTGTCAGTTATTTCCGATGGAATACTTGAGCAAAACAATACAAAACTAGCTTGACTCATGACGATGACATTTCACTTCCACTTTCGATTTCGGAAAGGGAAGAAAATATTTTGGATAATGTTAGAATACGGAATCAGGTTAAAAAAAGACATTGCGGACTTTCATTTAAATAGATAATAACGATTAGCGCACAGTCACGTGGTAAGAATCTTTTACGATATAATTAGTAAAGCTACATTGTTTTAATTGTGCAATAAATTAATGTGCAGGTGCTCAACGACGTTAACGTTGCAACGTCATAGCCAAAATTACGTTTTACCGCATCTGGATCCATTTTGTCAGACGTCGTCATAAATTTTATGCTTTTATAAAGAGTTTTTTCTAATACGTCCACATTTCTATCAAGTATGACATGTTTAAAACATTTCAGACAATCGTTACGGATGGCCACAATAGATTACACAAATGTGAACAATTACATACATTGCAATTCATACGAAATAAGAAGACACCATTTGACAATATTTATACGTGTGCATGTCAAACAAATTTCGTTGGAGAGGGGTTTAGATAAAGCACAAACAACATTTTCCAAAAAACAAAAAACAACCTGCTGACTGCCATTAACAATTGCCAAATACATCGATCACAAGGTGTAACAAAATGGATCTCTATATTAATACGATACATGCACACTTTAACTACATTACAGATGGGTGCAGTCCTAACCTGTATAGCAACTTAACTTGATAACCAGGCTCTGATCAGTCCTACGACAAAAAACTTGAAAAGCGGACTTGGTCCTAGGATTGTTTTAATGTGTGCCAAAAATTTATATTGGAAACAGGTCCGCTATTGATATAAGTTAACTTCGAACCAGTACTGTCATAAGTTAACAGAAGTTAACTTAGAAACCAGTCCTGCCGTAGAGTTAACATAAGTTAACTTCCAAACCAGTCCTGCCACAAAGTTAACATAAGTTAACTTTTGCTTTGACAAATCCGATCAAAACCAGACCTGTTCCCAAGTTAACTTTTGACTGGTCTGTTCAACACTGAGTTAACTTGTAGTCAGGACCGCTCTACATCGACTTTTTAAAAATATTTTTTAATATCTTTGTTTCGTAGTATAAACATCGAGAATAAAGTAACATTAATACTTCCGTTATATAAACAGGATACAAAATAAAAAAAAAAAAAAAGTACGAATAAAACGTTGCTTGTTTATACACAAATTAAATTATTTATATGTGATCTGCCAATCTTTAAATAAAAAAAAAACTATCTGGTTACAATGATAACGGGCACTGAATATATATTCCAATACCTATTATATTCAACCATATTTGCACTTAATATTATGTATACATGTATCTACGCAACAACGTATATTAGATGTTTGTTATATGTCCTTGATCTATGTACTAGCCACAATCAGCAATATTTTAATTTCAGGAGAGAAATTATGATACAAAATGAAAGCATCATTAAAACACATGACTACAAAATTTTGTCTGCACAAATTAAAAGTCCCAGCATGTCCATCTTTTGTACAATCTATATACCATGTATACCAGCATAGTAAATCAGCCATATTTTTTATGCCAGGATTCAATGTATAATACAATGGACAGCTATATTGCAATACAATAACAACATGAACAACACATTTGTTTTCTTAAATTTAGGGTGCCAGCATGTCCTCCTTTTATTCAAAATAATGATACGTACCAAAATTTCAGTAGTTTTGATACCTCATGTCATCTTGTACAACAAAAACGATTTGACCGCATTGACCAAAACTGACCAAATGTGCACTTTAATTTTTAAATCTATATACCATGTATACCCGCATAGTAAATCAGCCATATTGTTTTGTGTTAGGATTCAATGTACAAATTACAATGGAAAGCAATATTGCAATACAATAACAACAAATTTTTGTTCCCATACATTTAGGGTGCTAAAATGTCCTCCTTTTATTCAAACTATTGATACGTAACAAAATTTCAGTCGTTTTGATACCTCATGCTGACTTGTACAACAAAATTATTTGACGGCTTCCACCAAAACTGACCATATGTGCACTAAAATGTGTAAATCTATATACCATATATACCCGCATAGTAATTCAGCCATATTTTTTTATGTCAGGATTCAATGTATAATACAATGGACAGCAATATTGCAATACGCTAACAACAAATTTTTGTTCGCATAAATTTAGGGTGCCAGCATGTCCTCCTTTTATTCAAAATAATGATACGTACCAAAAGTTCAGTAGTTTTGATACCTCATGTCAATTTGTACAACATAATGATTTGAACGCATTGACCAAAACTGACCAAATGTGCACTTTAATTTGTAAATTTATATATCATGTATACCCGCATAGTAAATCAGCCATATTTTTTTGTGTTAGGATTCAATGTGCAATACAATGGACAGCAATTTTGCATTACAATAACAACAAATTTTTGTTCGCATACATTAAGGGTGCTATAATGTCCTCCTTTTATTCAAAATATTGATACGTAACAAAATTTCAGTCGCTTTGATACCTCATGCTGACTAGTACAACAAAATTATTTGACCGCTTCCACCAAAGCTGACCATATGTGCACTAAAATTTGTGAGTCTATATGCCATATATACCCGCATAGTAATTCAGCTATATTTTTCATGTTAGGATTCAATGTATAATACAATGGACAGCAATATTGCAATACACTAACAACAAATTTTTGTTCGCAAAAATTTAGGGTGCCAGCATGTCCTCCTTTTATTCAAAATATTGATACGTAACAAAATCTCAGTAGTTTTGATACCTCAAGCTGACTTGTACAACAAAATGATTTGACAAAATTGACCAAAGCTGACCATATGTGCACTTTAATTTGTATATCAGTATACCCGCTTAGTAAGTCAGCCATATTTTTTATGTCAGGATTCAATGTATAATACTATGGACAGCAATATTGCAATACATGTACTACAATAGCAACAAAGTTTTGTTTCGCATAAATGTAGGGTGCCAGCATGTTGCCTTATATTCAAAAGATTGATACGTAACAAAATTTCAATAGTTTTGATACCTCATGCTGACTTGTACAATGAAATAATTTGACCGCATTGACCAAAACTGACCATATGTGCACTTTAATTTGTAAATCTATATATCCGCATAGTAAATCAGTCATATGTTTGTATGTCAGGATTCAATGTATAATACAATGGACAGCAATATTGCAATACAATGGCAACAAATTTTTGTTCGCATACATTTAGGGTGCCAGCATGTCCTCCTTTTATTCAAAATATTGATACGTAACAAAATTTCAGTAGTTTTGATACCTCATGTTGACTTGTACAACAAAATGATTTGACCGCATTGACCAAAACTGATCATATGATTGTACACTTTAATTTGTTAATCTATATACCATGTATACCCGCATAGTAAATCAACCATATTTTTGTGTTAGGATTCAATGTACAATACAATGGGCAGCAATATTGCTATACAAAAACAACAAATTTTTGTTCGCATAAATTTAGGGTGCCAGCATGTCCTCCTTTTATTCAAAATATTGATACGTAACAAAATTTCAGTAGTTTTGATACCTCATGCTGACTTGTATAACAAAATTATTTGACCGCATTCACCAAAACTGACCATATGTGCACTTTAATTTGTTAATATATATACCCGCATAGTAAATAAGCCATATTTGTTATGTCAGGATTCAATGTATAATACAATGGACAGTAATATTGCAATATAATAACAACAAATGTTTGTTCACATTGATTTTGGATGCCAGCATGTCCTCCTTTTATTCAAAATATTGATACGTAACAAAATTTTGATACCTCATGCTGACTTATACAACACAATTATTTGACCGCATCGACCAAAAACTGACCTGCATATGTACACTTTAATTTAAAAATCTATATATATCCGCATAGTACATCCGCCATATTTTTGTGGTCTGGATTCAATGTATAAAATAAATGACCGCCTGTATGTCTTCTCCTGGCACTCCTGTGAACATGTTAGTAGACGGAAAATATAAGCAATAAGGAAAACAATTAATGCAAATTTTTGTTCCGCATAAATTGAGAATGTCAGCGTTTCATCTCTGTATTCATAATATTTAACAGTCAACTATTTGGCCGCATCATCCAAGTACATGTTCCAACACTGACATGTCTGAATTAGTTTGTGCTTTGAAATAAAAAAAGGTATAAGAGGTTTTCTTTAAACGAACTATTAAAAACAAAAAGTACGACATAAACTTGTAGAAAATAACAACAATAAAAGGAGTAAATTACATACAAAAATGCCAAATTATTTGTAAAAAATTTGCCGGGACATTATTTGACGGATCATGAAACCTTATTACTTGCAAAAGGTGTAAAGTTCATTATTAACCCTTCGAACAAAAATGCCATACGAAACGTATCTGAAATCAACGAAATTTTTAATCAAACACAACATATAGAAAGGAAAAACCTGCTTTTACAACGCCAAACGAAACGGGAACAACCATTAGTTATGTTAACAAAATTCAACCCATCTATACAGAAACTGAAAAATATAATTACACAACACTGGAACCTTATTTCATAAAAACCCTAATTGTTTGAACATATTTAATCGCCAGCCTATTATAGCTTATAAAAGACATACAAATTTAAAAAAACTATTATCAAAGCATTAGTGGGTATAGTTTGCCCAACCTTTCACAACACAAAATGATACTGATCTCACAAAAAATAAATCATAATTAACTAATATGTTATTCAAAGACAACCGGTGTATGGTCCAATATAATATATGAAATAAAACGAAAAACATAAACAATACGCCAATATACAACTTATTGAGTCGACCACTGATGAAGCCGGACTCAGGGATCTTTTCCACAAACTCGGCAGAAACACCGGGCCTAACATTAATGCTCATGGGTGAGCTCGGATGGGCTATTTAAATAAATAACAATGAAATATCCATGCATGTATAAATGCATAAAGTGAAAATTAGGAAGAAACAGGTAAAAAACCGGGAGCGAAGTAACGTCGACAGAGATGTTGATATCCCATGATATAAGAATGTTGTGCCGATGCGTTGGATAACCTTTCTATCCGCCTTCTAATTAAAAAAATAACTAATGTATATAAGAATATATAAAATAAAAAAAGAAAGAATTGTGTTGTTATGAATAATGTTTCGTAGAGTATACCCAGCAGGCACTCAACGTTGAAATGAGGTTGAAATGTGATCAACGTATATTCAACATTGAAACAACGTAACTTTTTCAAGTTCAACGTTAAGAAATAAACAAATATTCAACTTTTAATTAACTTTGATCATTTCAACGTTGAAATTAGAACGTTGATTCAACAATGAATCAACGTACGTTAACTTATTTACTCATGGTAGACCTTTATAAAAAAAAAATCAATATCAGAAGGCAATACATGCATAACCGTAAAAGTATATATCTATAAAGAGAAGAATGAAATAGAGTTTTGGTTTTCACAAAACAGAATAATACCAACTATTGAGTCACTATTCAGTAATCTCAACTTGAGTTGTGTCACGATGTGGGGGGAGGGAAATCGTTTGATACTGATTTCTAGGGAATAAGAAATATTGTTTATTAATTTCATTTCACATAATATTAATTTGAACAAAAAGATAAAATGTAAAGAAATTTAAAATAGTTGATTATCAACAATGATCGTGATTTCTTTCATTCATATTTTCGCGGGATTTGAACAGGAAGTTAGATTGCCCATGCACATTATTTAAACACGCACCTTTTCAGTATTTAAAAAGAACAACAAAGGACGAAGTCAAAGAGAAACTATCCATTTATCACGTATATGTATGGTATGTAGATATTTTTATGTGGCTATCATGGTTTTTCCTATTTATGAATTGTGTTTAGAAACTCTAAATTAATATCCATATTGCACAATTAGAGAAAAATTTCCCGTCAACATTGTATTCCAGAAAACAGATCAGAACACATGGAATGTGTGTAAATTATTTATCAACACATATAATTTCCTCCAATTATACTATTTTAAGAGCGTTTAATGTGGAAAGCATATTTAATTTCATTTTAAAGTTTAGGTAAAAATTGATACATTTATTATGCTTAAAGATTCAAATAAGAAAAAAAAAGGGGGGATAAGCAAGTGTTTACATGTTTGTGTTCAGGTAAATTTCCTAACATGTATACTAAATAACATAGACATTTATATGTGTTTTGTTTAGTTTAACCTTAAGGCATGGTAAACCACATACTTTTTGACGATTATAAACAATAAATTTCAACTGGACAACAAAGTATTGAATTTGAACGATCATGTGATGGAAAGTTAATACTTATTTTTACAATAACATTAAATAATTCAACAAAATAGTTTTATTTCACGCTGTGAAAGGAGAACTATTAAATATGTTCATTGATAACTTTTCACCTAATTAACCTTTCTACAAAAGTCATTCTATTTTTAAAACAAGTCAGTCTGACCCTTATCTTATCTTCAGGTGATCTCTGACTTTGTGTAATACGACAAGTGCGTGTTTACATTAATGTGTACGTTACCTCGCGCTCTGACTCTGTGTAATACGAGAAATGAGTGTTTACATTAATGTGTACGTTACCTCGCGCAAAATGTTAGCAGTCCATTATCATTTATCATGAACTTGTTTTATTTATTTCACAGAAGCTTGTCAAACAAAACAATGGCTGAAATGCATCAAGTGGAGCAAAATCAAAATTCAGTTTTGGGAATTCCAGTCTTTAAAATCCTCAAAGCCTGAAAGGTAGGTTTTTTTTCTGTATAACTATAAACCATTTGTGTTCAAAGACAAATCTGTTGTTTATTCTAATTTTGTTTAACGTACATACCATATTATGTTTGTCTTTATACATGTATGTAAACTATTCTAGTAAAGCTCTTTACTTCATGTTAATATGTAGTCATCAATAAAAAAAAAAGTCGTAGGACATACAGTAAAGTGTTTTCATTTGTTATCAATAACATAGTCAAACATGTCAAACCCGCAATCTTACAAATCTCAGGTTGAAGCTTCTTCATTAACAAAAATATACTAATAGTAAACATTAATGTTTTATGCGTACTTTTTTTACAAAATATATGTATGTTATCATGTGAATATCACGTAAATATTAATTACACTTTATTTTTCGATGTTTATACCAAGAAACAAAGATATTAAAAAATATTTTTTTGAAAAATCAATGTAGAGCCGTCCTGGATATAAGTTAACTTAGTGTTGAGCAGACCAGTCAAAAGTTAACTTGAGAACTGGTCTGATTTCGATCGGAATTTTCAAATCAGAGTTAACTTATGTTAACTTATGGCAGGTTTGGTTTCGAAGTTAACTAATGTTAACTTATGGTAGGACTGGTTCGAAGTTATATCAATAGCGGACCTGTTTCCAGGTTAACTTTTTGGCAGACATAAATACAGACCTAAAACCAAGTCAGCTTTTCAAGTTAACTAGATTTTGGTCCTAGGACTGGTCAGAGCAGTCCTAAATCCTGTCACAGGTCTACTTTGACCAGTCCAAATGACTGGTTATCAAGTTTATTTTCTGTACAGGTTAGGACTCATCCATCTGTAGTGACCAAATTTACTCATAGAGAGGGGTAGATATCTAAAAATACCTCGAGAAAATATAACATTTAAAACCACTTTGATGAAAATCATTTTCTGCTCTACTATCAAATTAATAATGCATTACGTTTACAACTGTGTAATGGTGTGGCAATAGGTAAGCATATGTTTCCAAATCTGTCTCATACTGAAAAGCTAATAGTCCTGTTTTATCCTTCACATATAAACCAATTGAAAAAAGGTTCCTTTATGAAAACAGTTTTTAATTTAGAGCCTAGGACAGGGGACTCTTAGTTATTTTTACTTGTATATATATTGGATAACAGATATACTCATCAGGATGATGTTAAATGAATTATATCAATCTATTATGATTATACATATAGGTTATATACTAGCAGCGTTTAACAACATAGTCTGAATAAATATGATTAAAAGTCATAATGTGCGATATGAACTGGTACAACTTTGAATTTCACACTGAACACTGACCGATGTAAGCTGGGGTAATATTTCAAATTTGACAACAGTAAAGTACATTTTCGACCTTAAGTTGATTACGTGCTACGTGTACAATGTTTCAAGTTCTTTCGGATTTATTTTCCAGGTAACTCTCTTCAGAGGTCGTTCGTATTGGTTTTTATTCTTTAAGTATTGTTATGCGTTTACTTTTCTACATTGACTAGAGGTGTAGGGGGAGGGTTGCGATTTCATAAACATGTTTAACCCCGCCACAATTTTGCGCCTAACCCAAGTCAGGAGCCTCTGGCCTTTGTTAGTCTTGTGTGATTTTTAATTTTAGTTTCTTGTGTATAGTTCGGAGTTTAGTATGACGACCATTATCACTGTACTATTATACATATTGTTTAAGGGGCCAGCTGAAGGACGCCTACGGGTGCGGGAGTTTCTCGCTACATTGAAGACCCATTGGTGGCCTTCGGCTGTTGTCTGCTCTATGGTCGGGTTGTTGTCGTTTTGACACATTCCCTATTTCCTTTCTCAATTTTATTTGTTTATCATTGTACATTTTATCTATTATTTTGCATTTTATCAAAGTGTGGATTACTGGTTTGGGTAATAAGGTTAAGTTAAAGATACCTTTCAATATACATTTTTCATTGTCAATGCACCTTTCTTTTGTTTTAGTGCAACTGTCCAATTAATTTCTATTGGGCGACATTGGTTTATTTTTAGTGTTTCTTAATGATTTCTCCAATGTTCATGTTTCTTTTGAATGCTATTGTAGGTTTGTTTTATCAAAGAGATTTTTAACTGTGGGTGTCTTGAATTAAATGCCAATGTTTTCTTATAATGGTTTGTAAAGTTTTCGCATTAGCGTGGTATTCTGTTATGAAAGATAAATTATAGTTATCTGTGTTTTTGTTTATACGTGTTTCTCTGTTTGTTAATTTGTTTAATCTTTCTGTATTGGAAATATTTCTTAATATTTTATTTACAAAAGCGATCTTGTAACCTCTTTGTATTATTTTTTTCTGTTAATAAGTTTATTCTATCATTAACGTTTTCAGAATCAGAGTTATTTCTTAATTTCTTAGAAATTGATCCAATAGCCACCCATTTAGGTGTGACTCATATCTTTGGCCATCATTTCATAGAGATTGATCCAATATCTACACATTTATGTGCGAATCATATCTCTAGACATAATTTCATAGAAATGGATATTGGATCAATATACCTATTATAAAAGCACTGCGCGAATTATAACTACACATTTTTATTGAAATTTTTTGAAAATTCTTTTTTCAAATGTTTTTTTCTAACGTTTATTTTTAATTTATTTTAGGTTTATTGAACTTGACCAACGTTAAAAAAATTGTATAAGGTAATCAACATGGCTTAATAATTATCAGGGTAGTTTAAAAGTGACACATTCGTATATTATAACGGTCGATTTCCTGGCAGGCTTATCTATTGAATACACAATGAACAAGGTACACGAATCACGTTCGTGATCGCCAGTGAACCAGGTGTGCACAGGTAAAATTGAACAAATATGTCATACCAATAAACTGTCCGTGATATACATGCTGTGTACAGCTGTGTGTCACGATTCTGATTGTAGTATAAAACATATACACATAAAAGGATAACATGTAATTTCAAGTTGTTTATCACCGACCCTGCACGGGCTGTATAGCAAGCCAAGGTCGTTCAAAACGTCCATCGTCAAGTTGTTTTCCGCGTTTGCAGACTTAAATTGCAGCTAATTTTTTTTTCAAAATGTAAATCAAGATAACCCCCAGTCTTAATTACAGAATGACTTCCAGATTATTGTTCAGATTGTACAAAACAGAAGCTAGGACAATTCGGAAATAGAAATACATATGAAGTTTAGGATCGGATCCGAATTCTCCATGACTTGTAAAACTTTATTTAAGATTTAAGAGTGATTAAGTAGTTCGATACTAAATTTAATCCTGGTATCTATGATGAGTTTATTTAGGCCTAATTTCCATGTTATCTATTTTCAATTTTCTATTATTTACATTTCAGCACCTTTCTTCCGTTTACTATAATTGTTTGGTCCCGTTGTTTCTAATCAGTACATTCTGTTAATACCCTCAAATATGGTAACGGAAACAACTTTTATTATTCCAGGTCTATGACTTTTTGTCTTGTATTTTTTTGTAAACCATTCGGAATGCATTTGTGTCATTCAACATATATGAACAATTACATATCACAGATGCTCACCCTTCCACGAAATTTTCTTGATTTCAACTGATTTTCAGAAGTCAAATTAAGCTGTAACTTCATTTTCACTCTCTTGCATGTAAAGTAATGACCATGTATATAGGTATGATATAATAGCCATTAGAATAATACAGGATATAAAAGGTCATGATATTAATTTGATTTAGGGTTATGGTCTTTATTTTAATACCGTTGATATCATTAATGGTCATTCATTCTTTTTTCTACAGAAAAAAATGCCCATCAGTATCTAAATGCCTTTTAATGTAGTGAAAAAAAGAAATATTTGAGTGAAAGTAATTAAAAATGTGCTGGCAATTTCATCGTTGCTTACCATTACTTTTCAATTTTATGACAGTTTCTCTTTAGACTAATATGCAAAAACTATGCTGATCATCCGAGATCTTTTGAATATATGCACGATATTAATACCGTTTATTCTCTTGCAATGAATTAACTGGATGATATTCCTTGATTTTGTTCGCATCTGCGCATTGCAAAACTCCTAACCCACTTATTAGAGAATTTCAATACAATGACATACGTAGTACTACGTACATTTGTAGTTCGACATATACTCTAATGGACTTGGGATTGCCAAACATTAAATTTGATCAAATACGTCGCTCCAGTTTATGTACAGTATTCCAATACTTTAAAATTACACACTGGTATTTTCGTCCATATACTATTATTTTATCATGACGAATAATGATCAAATCTTGCAGGTGGTTTGCAGATTCTCGCCTTTATTTTCACTGGCGTACGATGATTTATAAACAAACATATTCCAAACCTATCCTACGAATGATTTGAGTAATCTTTCATGGTTTTGATTATGATAATAATCATGCATTCTACATTATTTAACATGTAGTATTAAATGCGTGTTACAGTCCCTTGTGAAAGTAAAGGTATCTAGTTCTGGTTTAGAACAAAGATTAGAAGCAAAGGAAATATAAATATTTTAATAGATTGAGAACATTCAACAAATTAGTGCATATACCAATGTGTTCAGTTGCAAGTATTTCAATATATATTGTTTGCAATTAATTTCTATTTAAATCAATGTATCGCATTGGTTTTACCGTTGTGTATTGTTTTATAACATCCTTCGAGCATTGACAGGTGAAAATGTTTTACAAATTGATGAACCTATCCTGGAATGCCAGAAATTGTGTATCTGAGACTTTTGATAATCATAATAACTCTGTCTATGTTTTGAAAATTGCAACATTATTACATTGGCTTTTACTGTCACAAAATGTAAGACAAGTCACTCTTAATTAAAAAAAAGAAATAAAGAACAAATTCACAATCAATTGAAGACTAGCAACTGTCCTTTTCATGATTTGTACAACTGTTTATTGAGGTCCGTTGACGAGCTTAAAGACATTGTAGCTAGAAAAACATCCCAGATTGCCAACAGCTGTTTGTGGTCTCCATAGCCATGAGACGCAAATACATTTTTTAAAAGCATAGGTGGAGTATACCGAAGATCAAATCGTTCATCATTTTGTAAATGAATGTTCAGATTCATAGCCACTATTCCGAGATAAACATCGTCTATATGAATGTATTTTACATATGGGAATGCTGTTTTTAATAACTTAGCTATAGTCATCGACATGAGAATAGCGCCACCTGCTGGATATGTTGGAAACAAATCACACGGATATTCTTCTCGAGATAAGTACCATTTTGAGGACTTGTTCCTATACGGCTTCCCTTTGTAAATTATAAACCCATTAAACAGTTTCGATTTGAAAGGAGCAGTTAAACTTTCCAAGTACTGATTTATTTTTAAAATGTTAATGAAAAAGTCATCATCTACAAAAAACAAGAATTGGGTTTTCACACAATTGTCTACAGCATATTGGTATGCCATGGCTGTTTTGTTCATGTTGTTTGTATACATGTCAATAAAATTTCCTTGTAAGACATCTTTGAATATAGTAGATTCTATATCAATCATACCCTGAACAACACTATCATATCCTAGAAGATATATAACTTTTATATGAGGATGTGATATATTCCCCCATGTTTGTCTGACAGACATTCGACGAGCAATATTCGAAGCATCTGATTTCACTAGCACTAATAACAAATCAGGTCCTTTAATCAGGTCACACACATGTAATGGTTTATGAATATATTCAATACTGGTTGGGTTAACTGGTTGTATGGTTGATGATCCTTTTGTGGAAATTTCACGAACAATATCTTGTAAATAGTTACTTAACCTGAAACTGTGTATGCACTTTTTATGAAACAGTGTTAACGGTTGAGTAATAAAAGAAACACATAAAAAACATGATGTAGCGAATATTGTCATGAGAAAAAGTCTATATATTCGATGGATAGAACGACAACTCTTACATACAAACATATTTCTGCAATCAATTTATCGTTCGCTGTCACATTTTCCTGTAATAGAAGAAAAAACAAATATTACATTCAAAAAGTAGTTACAAGTTTCAACCAATGAGAATTCAAGAAACTATAAAAACCTCGGCAATATCAGAGTTATCAAAATACTATTTCAATGTTTCAAAATATTTGTTGCTAGCGGTCTCAACTTCGATATTAGGAGTATTTCTCTCTTTTTATTTGAAATTTGCGGCCGTAGAACTTACCGGAAAAAAGGGACACATGGTCTCTTGAATTGGGACTAAAGATGAATGACATTGCATTTGAGGTCAATTATTTTAGCATAATTGACATTGTTGATTTAAAACCTTGCTGTAACCGTAGAATGTTGAAATCAGTGTAACAAAAGTCTATCATCTTAGTCCGGATTTGATATTGTTATACTGTAAGTAGTAAACGTCCTCCCCTTATTCAAGTTGAAATGCATTGAAGCCATATTTCTTCCTAATTATTGTGACGGAAAGAATTATTATTTAAAACCTAAATTGAATTTTTAACCGAAAGTTGTTAATTATCTCCATTATTTCAAGAAAAATACAAACATTTTAAAATATTCTTACTTTCTTCATTAAACAGTCCTACACATCTCCCTCTAATACTAGTTTTGATTTTTACGCATATAAAATGTATTTTATGTTTTTTGATTGTTTGTTCATTTTATTCGAAGACAAATGTCATGAGTTCTATACTGAGATTTTCAAATGAAAGATGCGGCATTTTGATAGAACAAAAAATACAAATCATGTAAAGGGCATATCCGACATGTCAGAAATATAAACAAAATATATACACCTTTAAAAAGTTAACAGTTTTGCTGTATATTACGTATGGATATATACACACATTTGAAAGATCATCTACGATAGACAATTCAGCTGATCTGTAAACATTTTATCTTTGATGTCGTTTTATAGATACAAATCTATATTCGTCAATGTTTTGATGGGCTCTTTTTATGGGATTACATCCCAAACATATTTAAAATTAGCCCGTTTGAAGTGACATTTTTTTAATTATGGAAATACAAAAATCTACTAGCAATTTATTTCAGATTCATGACCTTTGACTTTGACATTGAGGTTATTCATAATAGTCAATCTGACATTCTTGGTTTTGACTCTTTCTGAAATGTCATACTGGTTATATTTTGTCTATGTTGTTCCAATACAGGTCTTGTCAAGAGTTGTAATTCATTGTATTGCGGGAAGAAAGGTCTTGTGCAGCAATATTCGGTTTAACTCTTATAAGTTTTATATCATAGAGTGTTATTATAAATAATTCGTTTATAGAAAAGTAATACTATTCTACTCCGACATAAATCTTGTTTGAGTAGATATTTTATTTCTTGTCATTAAGGTCTCATGTGGTGTTTCCTTTTTATATGTTAAGTCGTCTTCGCTATCCAAGGGTTATGATCCAGTCCCTTCATATCTATCCTTTGGCGACATGAGATATAATGTCAGATCCACAAGATAACAAGTTTCATTTGTCGCAGTTCAAACTGGCTGCATCTAATGACAAACCGTTTTCGAGATGATTACGTGTAAATGTAGACAATTTAATATAAAAACACATTGATCACTTCTTGATTGGACAACATTGTAGGACGTTTATCTGTTTGTGCGGTTATTTTTTTTTATGTGATATGTCCTTTGGAGTATAATTTGGATTGTCCTTACTTTGAATTGTGTTGTACAATGTTGTAGTATGTCCCTACTAAATCATAATTTTACCATGGCAGTCCAATTTTCCGCGACCTGCAATCTTTATCACTTGACCTTCCCTTTGTTCTATTTCTAATCATTCATAAATTATTTTCTAATAGTTAACAAGGTACAATTGTAAAACACGGCATCTCTTTTTAAGTTAAAAACACAATACATTACTTACCAAACGTTTCTTTTTTCCTTACTCTATATTTGTTATTTGCTTCATGAAAATGCACTTACATATTTCTTTGATAGGGGATGATGTTAACTTATGAGTTCCAAGTAGTGAAGCTAAACTTAACCCTTCAAAATTATACAGACGATATCACAAGTTGGTTAACCGTCACGGAATATCCATATCACAAATGATAGCGAATATGTTCCGATAAAATATTATCCCATCCTCTTTTCACCGAATGTAACATACTGAATTAGAATAATAACGGGGTTTGTAATAATTTCAGCATCATGTAAAATAGGATCGACTTTTTCTTCAGCAGCACATGAGATAACTTTTTTTTCGGTTGGTTTCGATTAGCTCAATCTTGGTTTACTTTTCTATTCTGTGTTTTGTGTACTGTTGTTTGTCTGTTTATGTGTGTTTAGCCGTTGCGCTGTCAGTTTCGTTTCGATTCATGCGAATGAATGTCTCTTAGGTATATTTCATGTATATTTTACTCCTGTATTGTAGGTGTACAGTTTTCCCTAACGTTCATATCAAGAACAGTAAAGTGCTTTTACCCATACTAAGTGGTATAATGTGGACAAACCAACACACCTACGAAAATGATACTAGTATACACTTTTTATGTGATTAGACTAACCAATGCACGTTGAAATGTTTTTCAAGTCGTATACCACAACGTGGAATTTACGGAATGTCAATAGATATATATCTTATTGTCTTTTTTTTCCTTTTGATCACTCCACGACGTGTTATCCGACAAGAATACCTTAACAATAAGCTGTTAAACTTATTACAGTAATATAAACTTACGGTTGAAGATATATTGCAAATTTTGTTTATCCCGTAAAAGCTTCTGGTCCAGATTCAATCAAACACAAATAATCAGAAAAAGTATCTTCCGTATTAAAATGTTAAACATCGTGTAAGCTATTCAAACAAGTAAAGCCAATTGTTTAGATCAATGAGAACTAAGATGTACACAAATAGTAAACTGAATAAAATAAAACATATAAATAATTTTCAGTGTTGGGTGCAGTAGAAATATCTGCAGTATGTTTATCATCCACAAACGTAACAACAGTCTAACCAAAAATCAGTTAAGCTTTTCGCGGTATGTTTCTGCAGTTGAGTGATTTATTGATATCTTAATTGAAATGCATCATATGGTGGTATAGAAATAAGTGTAGTCTTCTGTCATTATGTAAAGATTTGATCGTATTAGAAATATCAAAAATAAATCAAAGTTTAGCATTAACATTTACTGTTGTGAATTAAGGATAGGTACTTTGTAGAAACGTCATGTGCCTGTAAGATAGACCAAACTATCTTAAGTCTGTCATTTGTTATTTGTTATCCTTATCTTGTACTTTGTTGTGACAAACTGGAACACTCAGTTAGAAAATACTAAACTCATCACACTGATAAAAACGGATCAAATAACCAAAAAAAATGAAGACACGCAGTACAAATCTGAGAGTACTTGCAGTTGAGATGAGAAAAATGAGCTCATTTAAACAGTTAAGAACAAATACACTGAATACATATTTGTTTTACTATGCGGTATGTTTTTTTTATAATTACTAAGAAATGAACAAGCAATCATAGGTCGACTCAGCCATAAGCAAAACCCAAACTGCTTAAAAAAAACATGTTTGTTCTGCTTATTGCCGAAGTCGACCTATGGCTCCATGTTTATATCTTTGTCATTTTAAAATGTCTGTCTTGTTGAGGGTAATTAGATCTTTCCACCTTTCCTATTGAATTTCTTCTGATTTTTTTTTTCGCCTAATTTTTTTCGGATTTGTATATGCTATCATACAGTCAATACGCTTTTGAAACTGACCCTTTTTAACCGAACACTGTCTTTGTAAGAGTTATCTCCCCAAACACTTTTTTTTTATTGTTATCAGATCTCCTCCGCAACCATGAAAGAAAGCGACAAATTTATTTTTCCAAATTGCTCGTTATATTTTCAGGATGTTAGGTTTCATTTTGACCGAAGCTTCACGAAGACCCCATATGAGAGTTATTTCCCCTTTTGTATTGAAATAAGTGAAATAAATTTGTAACTGGAAAACCATAAGTGATAGAGGCCTAGGGTCTTTTGATTTTAGGTCCTTGGTCCAAAAAAATGAAAATGAGGTCAAGTTCAAAGGTCAAGGTCATGTTCAAATTTTTGATTTTGGCTTGTTATCTCTTATTTTCAGAAAATCATACAAGATATCGACAAAATGTTTTCAGACAATTGTTAGTTGCGACATGTCGTAACACGTAAATTTTACTTAAAAAGGTATGTAACATTTAATGCGAGTCTTCCACCCCTTTCATATCTAATATTAGTTGTATGGTAATATAACTCATTAACAATATAAAGTAGAGGCCAAGAGTCTTTGATTTGAGGTCCTTGGTTGATCATAGGTAAATTTAACATTCTAGATTTTGACCTTTGCTCTTTCATACATGATAAAGCCATGGGACATTTTGCAAAAGGCTGCAAGCAATGTGACATTGAAAAAGCCAACCGGAAGTGACCTTTTGTAAACCGGAAGTAGCAATTTGTTGTTCTAATTTAATGTAAAGTATATAGAACCATCTATTTTTGGAATCAGTGTCAAGTAAACTCTCAAAACATACCGGAAGTAACATCTTTTTAACCGGAAGTAAACAATTATCTCCCTTATTTATATCTTTTTGTATAGAAACCATATAGTTTTGGAATCAACGTTCAATAACCTGTCATTTGACGCTAAAATTGAATTGTTAAACCGAATTTTAATAATTTCATATAAAATAATCTTTACTGGTGGAAAGACCATCAATGGTTCTCTGAACAATTGGTTTTTAATTATATTGGTAATCTTACTACGTCTTTTTATGGTTATATTTACGAAGATCAACTATACTTATTATCAAGCTATATAGCTAGAAATTGTAATGTTTCTATAGGTTGCATTTCTGTAAATATTGACAATGTAATTTCCCAATGGGAACTGTTTTTACGGCTAACTATGAAGTTTAGAAACAAATATATATCCTAGAATGGAAAGTTCATATACACTACAATTTTTTTAAAGGTCAAAATATAGGACAGGGCAGCATATTTTCAACGTTTATATTCCCCGAGTCCTGTACTACCACTTCCCTGACTCTAGGTTTCCCACATATTTCAATTAAGAAGATATAATATGAATATTTACTGGTAACATTCCCAAGTTATGTCTCTCGAAGATAAAAATAGATATCATAACTTAAAACTAGTAGGTACACAAAAGTGTGTATCTATGAATAATATATATCTCCCCAAAAAGGCGTGGTTTTAAAAATAGCACAAAGTGCCACCGTTGAAGACTTTAGAAATGCATATTATTTCGACTTACACTATGGGAATACATTTACTTTTCTTTATTATTATGTTCATTTATTAAAACATTGTTTTACCTTCACATCTTCAAATTAAATTGAATTTTCAATAATACTGGAATATGTCTAATCTTCTGGTTGTGTATGCGTAAAGCTGGAAAGGGGAAGAAGAATGAGTTGTCTCCTCTTTCCCCACAAAATGTTCATTGTCTTAAAACTCGGAGGATGGGCATCCTTTGCTTTGAGACTATTCTCGCGTTCATGTTTTTGCATATTCTAGCTTTTCTCGAGTAATCTAAAGGCCTTGGACACTTTTTCTCTCAGTGATCTGGGGAATACTAGCTCACTCATTTCAGGTTTATATAATACCTTCTACTGGTTTTTCACTCATCTCGGACACTTGTTCTTCCGAGGCGTTGATCTTGTGAATAGCATACATGTGTAATTCAAAACAGCTATCTAAGTTAAAGTGCGATATGTCATCTGTGATCTGTGATCAGTTATTTAAATGGGAAATTTTATTTTAACGTATTTATGTTAATTAAATCTATTTTCTTAATCTAAGTTACATGTACAATTAAATATCAAACTCAAGTTATTAAATCAGACGATTCATTCTTACTTTTAAATTTCAATTGACAACAATTGATACTTAAATGATTTACATACATGGTGAATAAAAGACAATCATTGTTATTTTTTTTTAATAATTATTCAGTTTATTGCACAATTGGTTGTTAAAAAATACCATAAAAGGTACAACTATCCCACATAGGTTTATCTCTGTGTGTGAATTATCAAATGAACCAGGGGATTCACAAGATAGACTTATTTTAAGCTTCAAAAAGTGGTTAATAGAATATTACAATATACATAGTTAACAAAATCTGCATAGCAACAGATCCGGAAAACATACGTCCTCTCTTTTTACGTTTTTTTACTTTTTTAATTGTATATCACGTGGAATAGATGTTTATTATGTATCTCGAATACGCGTATTTTATTCATTCTTGTATGTTGGAATATTCTTAACTTATTTGGTAAGTTTTAAATTTACTGAAATAACTGTTTTGTTTTCTTTAACGATAACTTGTACGCTCTACAGAATACTAAAAACTTGAAGCATTATATGAGTATATATCAATCATTGATGACATTCTGATGGTAAGTTAACCTGATCAAAAACATGGATAAAGAATGAGTTTTTGTTGATACATTGTACAAAGTATGGCCAATCGTTTCGTGTAAAGAGAGAAACAGTTTACATAAAACATAAATGAGAAACATAATATTGCTTAACTTTCACATAAACAGACACACACACATATAGCTACACAAAAACTTGGTCACAAAACTTGTACCCACACACTTCTTGTCACATAAATACTCAACCATGAGTACTTGCACACCTCTACTATTGAACTACATTGCGGTTAATCAGATATATTTAAATGTATCTTTCAAAAATTTACTACATTTTCTTTCTAGGAGATTTTTTATTTTCAAACCATTCTAAGAATTCTAATTTAAAAACACTATATACATCTATGTACTTATGTTTTAACTCTGATGCATAATTACTTTTATCAACTGCAAATAAAACAATTGTTAACAACACATTAATATTAAAATATGAACTGTCATGAATTTTGTATCCAAGTATTCAATTTTGCATTGATAAAAGATGTATACCTATTTTTTTTATTTTATCTAGTAGTAACTCAACTTGAATTCAAAATTCTTGTAAAAATTCACACTCTTAAAAAAAATATTTTAATTGTCCACTTGGTGACATAATTGACATTGAGTATCTATATAACGCCACAGCTGTCTTATGTGGAACTCTGATATTACTTTATGTTGTTTTATTATTACTTAGTGATATTTTGTCTTTACTTAATATGGTTTTGACATTAGTTGATATGGTTTTGACATTACGTAATGATGTTTTTTATATAACTCAATATGGATTAGTCATTACTAAATGATATTTCGATATTACACGATATGTTTTCGTATTGACTTGATACAGGTTTGTCATTACTCAATATGGTTTTGCCATTACTCGATGTGGTTTCACTATTATTTAATATGGTTGTGTAATTAGTCAATGTGGTTTTAACATTACTTGATGTGTATGTGACTTAACGTAATGTAGCTGTGTCATTACATGATGTGTTTTTTTTTTATTTCGTAATGATGATTTGTCCATTCTTCATATTGTTTTAACATTACATAATGATGTTTCAAAATTTGACGATTTTACACTACTTGATGTGTTTGTTTTTAATTATTTGATGTGGTCTTGTCATTCTTTGATGTGGTTATCCCATTACTTGATGAGGTAAAACCAAGTGTCCAATTCGGAAAAACCTGTTCTATTTTCAAATAGATTTCCATGTTGTATGTGCCTTGAATGCGTGTGGCCATCTATCTAATAAGTGTTCAAATTAAAGTTCGGGTTATTGTTTGAGTTAAACTTTGAGTGAGTTTTCGAATTCAAGTCATGCTTAGAATTAAAGTTCTAGTTAGCATTGAGTTTCGAGCTATGAACTTCATGCTCCTGACTTTGGGCAGGTACATAAAGAAAGTGCAGCACACCTTCAATATACATGTATGTGCAAACAGACAGTAAAGAGTAAACTTCCTATGATTCAAACTGTTGGAGGATTTATGCGGAATAACTATATACCCATAATGGGACGGAAAGATGGACGGACGGACATAGGTTAAACACTATGCCCCCAACTTTTAGTTGCGGTAAAGTTGGGGTGGCTTAAAAAACAGTTTCAATTGTCTAACTCAATAGATCGGTATGACTGAATAATTTAAATACATCGGGGTGGTCTCGGGTTCCCCAGAAAGGTAAGGTGATTCTGCTCAACATGTGACACCCGTCGTGTTATTCGCGCAATTACAAACTGAGTGATTTAGTTTTATTTGGAAGTTCACATTGGAGTACAAATGAAGGTATTATGGTTACGACAACTGGAAAATGTTCGTCGTCACATGTGAAACAGATATTCCCAAAAGTGTATTTTTCAATTAGTGCGAGGTAGATCAGAGAATTCAATCGATTACAAGTAAAAGATTGACATTCGTATATATGTTCAAATGATCATTCACGCTAAAAAAATCGGAGAATTCTTATTTTATAGTATTGATGCTTTGTCGCTTAGTCCGAGCCCTTCTCCCCGATTTTCCTGTGACTTAAGTGTGAGCTGATTTGAAGTGTCTCATTTGTTAACAAAAAAGAATTAGTGTTTTGGTTTGTGTCAAGCCTGCGACATCAATGTAGCGGCAGTGAGACACACCAATGTCGTCAAAAGTGGTGTCATTCAGGACCTGTTGTAGCTTACTATTGAGCATGGGATTTGCTCATTGTTGAAAACCATAAAGTTTGGTTTTAGTTAAATAAAACCGAAAAATGTTTTGAAATGATAAAATTTTTTACCTCCATGAAGTGTTTTAAAACTTGTGTAGGAGTTTTTCCTCAATATCAATTAAAAACATCTACAGAAGGGCAAATTGAGCTTTTCTCATCAATCTGCGTCCGTCGTCAGTCGTCGTCGTCGTCGTCCGTCGTCGTTGTCGTCGTCCGTCGTCGTCGTCGTCGTCGTCGTCCGGCGTCGACTGTTAACTTTTACACAAATCTTCTCCTCTAAAACTACTGGGTCAAATTTACCCAAACTTGGCCACAATCATCATTGGGATATTTAGTTTAACAAATGTGTTTGTTGACCCGGCCATTCAACCAAGATGGCCGACATGGCTAAACATAGATCATAGGGGTAAAATGTAGATTTTGGGGTATAACTCTGAAACCAAAGCATTTAGAGCAAATCTGACAAAAGTAAAATTGTTTAACAAGTCAAAATGTATCTGCCCTGAAATTTTCAGATGAATCGGACAACCGGTTTTTGGTTTGCCATCCCTGAATTGGTAATTTTAAGGAAATTTTGCCGTTTTTGGTTATTATCTTGAATATTATTATAGATAGAGATAAACTGTAAACAACAATATTGTTCAGCAAAAATAATCGCAAACTGGTCGACTTAAAAACCCTTCACTCCATTTCATAAAGAGATCCAGACTCGGTGAAAATGAGAATTTAACTCCAGGACACAAACAAATTAACAAAGATATATAGAGGTCAACTTACAGTCTGAAAAGAAGTTAGTCGGACATATGCATTATACGATATTTCAAACATTAAAAGCAAAAGTATAAATTGGCTATGAATAACTTATTGGAGACTACCAATATTTGCTATATCATTCATTTCCCAAATCAAAAATTTAGCAGTTTGATTTTAACGAACACAACCGCTTGGACAATAAAAAAATACCCCATTCAAATACTATCGAAAACAACGACTGGGACAATAAAAAACAACTCTCAGACATTAGGGGTGACACAGATAAATGGTCCAGGTTAAAATGTAGACATTCATATCCCATTCGTAGTTAGATAGGAGATTGCAATTGTGAGAATAATACGTAATTTTAGACGACCCTTTATTTTCCGCTTGAAAATTTGATTTTTAAAACAAACGGAAACATTTAAAACACTGGTCTTGGAATAACAAGAGATGCCTCATGATATGCTTTATCTCTTTTCCATAGATCTATTTGATTATATCTTGAGATCTTTTTCATATAAAGTCATACGACAGGCTAGATTGGAGTCTTGTTTAATCTTTCCTAGTAACGGAAAAAAAACCGATTCAAAATGATGACAATAACGTAATAATTTAAATGGATCAGATGGACTGATCTACATGCTAACTTCTGTATGTGAGACAATATCTGAAAAAAGTCTAATTTCCATGTCCCATCTTTCACAAGCAATTATTTTTTATTCAGACATCTTTTTGGAACATTTTAAGTTTCAGTATTAACTAGAGTATATCAAGCACCAACTGTACAAAATTAAACATTATTTTAAATACTGCATCTTATAAAAAATATAATTTAAAGGGGAAACCCCCCCCCCTCCAAAAAAAAAAAATTGTTCTATTTTCAGTGAAATTTTAAGATGTTAAACGTAAAGATGAATCGATTTGTTAGGGTTTTATTTGTCAAATATGTTGATCAAGAATTGAACGAATGCCAAGTATTTAAGAATATTGGGCATAAGTGAAACCTTAGAAAAATGTACCAAGAAGGCATCACAGACAAAGAAAAGCATTGCTCATTAAAACGACATTCAGTTATTTAACCAAGACGACAATATAAAAAAGAAGATGTGGTATGATTGCCAGTGACACAACTATCCACAAAAGACCAAAATTACACAGACATTAACAACTATAGGTCACCGTACGGCCTTTAACTATGAGCAAAGCCCATACCACATAGTCAGCTATAATAGGCCCCGATAAGACAATGTAAAACAATTCAAACGAGAAAACTAACGGCCTTATTTATGTAAAAAAATGAACGAAAAACAAATATGTAACACATAAACAAAAAGTATATTTCGGTATAAGGACATCATTCGTAAATATAGCTCAACATGCAGACTTCTTATACGTTCAGGTATTTCACATCCAATTTTTTATGGAAATATTCTTTATAAAGCACAAAGGTGTCAGTATTCACCTCAAAAACTAACAAAACCTTTGAATAGACTTATTAAGAAGGGATATAGTTACGATACTGTTGTCAGGTCATTAAAGATTGAATATTTTGGCGTTAATATTGATTCACTTATAGGGTCTTTGCATCGGAACTAAACACATTTATTCAAAAACCAGTTGTTGGCATGACACGGGTTATGTTCTTCTCATATATGTTATGATGGTATGATACTAAACCCCTAACGGGAAGGATTGTGCCTGATGTTCATATGATGAAATCGTAATCTTTCAGTCAGTTTAATTGAAGTCTGAAGCTGGCATGTCAGTTAACTGCTAGTAGTCTGTTGTTATTTATGTATTATTGTCATTTTGTTTATTTTCCTTGGTTACATCTTCTGACATCAGACTCATACTTCTCTTGAACTGAATTTTAATTTGCGTATTGTTATGCGTTTACTTTTCTACATTGGCTAGAGGTATAGGGGGAGGGTTGAGATCTCACAAACATGGTTAACCCCGCCGCATTTTTGCGCCTGTCCCAAGTCAGGAGCCTCTGGCCTTTGTAAGTCTTGTATTATTTTAATTTTAGTTTCTTGTGTACAATTTGGAAATAAGTATGGCGTTCATTATCACTAAACTAGTATATATTTGTTTAGGGGCCAGCTGAAGGACGCCTCCGGGTGCGGGAATTTTTCGCTACATTGAAGACCTGGTGGTGAACTTCTGCTGTTGTTTTTTTTTTTATGGTCGGGTTGTTGTCTCTTTGGCACATTCCCCATTTCCATTCTCAATTTAATTGCTCTTTTGTAAGAATATTGGGCAAACTATAGTCAGAAAAAAGCAAAATCACAAAAATACTGCACTTAGAGGAAAATCCAATCGGAAAGTCCATAATCACATGGCAACATCAAATGATAAAACACATCAAAACCGAATGGACAAGAACTGTCATATTCCTGACTTGTTACAGGCATTTTTAAATGTAGAAAATAGTTTAATAGCGCTAACCCTCTCACTTTGATGACAGTCTCGTCAAATTCCGGTATATTTACAATGATGCGTGAACTAAATAGACATAATAAATAAAATAGTCAAACTATGGGTACAGCAGTCATCATCGTATAACAATTTTAAAAGGACCAATTCAACAGAACACAACAACATCTATCTACAAACACATTCATTGATTCGCGTGTCTGACGTCAGAATTTATTTTATACGTCACATATATATGTCGTTCAATGAATACATGGTATATACAAACAATTTTTAAATTTCACATGGGCAATGTTAGCATATAGGTTTAAAAAATCAAACGTATGTCGGAATAAATTTCAGATATAGACCGAGATTTAAATTAGTCCAAAAGTGATATAGAATTTATAAGAATCCACAAATAGTTCATTCCACTACGCGATTGAATAATTTTGATGTTTGTGGTTCAACGTATTGTCTTATTCATAATAGAAATATATCAAATTGACATATAATAGAACAATATCATACAGATGGGATCTTTTAAAGTACAGAGTCACGTTATAATAACCAAAGAAACACTTAAAGTCGCATATACAAAACACACAAGGTAAAAATGAAAGATAATACAAACACATTGACGGGATGTTGAAGTACCGAGCTATCACATAAAACAATCCAACAGTAAAAGTAATATTAATAATAGAACAAAGACAAATGAAAGAACAATATAACCCGTTGTTAAGATGATAAAAAACTTCAGTACGCAGAATCTATACACTATACCATCATGTATTATTTATGAAGTCGATACGAAATATTTATCAACATTTTTACGGAAATGTTGTTAACCGTGCCCGGAAATTTAGAAATGATCCATATAAACTTGTCGCCCCTTTAAAAAAACTTATTCTAAAAGGTTACCTAATCAAAACTGTAAAAAGATCATTGAATATTGTTTTTATTGGAATAAATATTGATTTTGTTATCAGTAGATTAAAAGCTAACTAAATGTTACTAGTATGTTATATATATACATATTCATGGATCTACAATCTGTCGATACCTGTAACTTGGCATTGCACAAGGTCATGTTTTTCTCTGGCTGTTTATGATGTCTTTACACTAAATCCATTGGATGTTGGATGTGTACGGATTGATAGTTTAGTCTTAGACGCATGATTTTTTTATTAGTTGTTAGTGGCTTTGAACTAGCGTCAGATAACTGCGAGTACTCTCAGATCTGTTCATTGTGTCTTTTTGTGTCGGGATGTATAAGTACCCGGCCACGTCCACTTATATTTTTGTCCATCTGATGAGTTAAGCCTTTTTCAACTGATTTTTATAGTTCGTTCTTATGTTGTACTGTTATACCACTGTCCCAGGTTAGGGGAGGCTTGGGATCCTACTAACATATTTAACCCCGCCACATTATTTATGTATGTGCCTGTCCCAAGTCAGGAGCCTGTATATTCAGTGGTTGTCGTTTGTTTATGTGTTACATATTTGTTTTTCGTTCATTTTTTTTACATAAATAAGGCCGTTAGTTTTCTCGTTTGAATTGTTTTACATTGTCTTATCGGGGCCTTTTATAGCTGATTATGCGGTATGGGCTTTGCTCATTGTTGAAGGCCGTTCGGTGACCTATAGTTATTAATGTCTGTGTCATTTTGGTCTTTTTTGGATAGTTGTCTCATTGGCAATCATACCACATCTTCTTTTTTATATAAGGTCTTGGTACCTTCCGATGAACTTTTTTTAGAAAAAGGACGAGACTTTCTTTGACATACCCCTGGTTTGTCAACTTTCTACTCAGACACTGATAACGTTTTGCAAAGTCGGAGTAGGAAGTGCAAGCTCATGAATATCAAATAAGTTGGGAAATATATATTCCGTATGCAGGTGAAGTTGGTATATTGCTTCTAAGATGGGGAAAATTTATAATATCAAAATTAAAATCGTCTCGTTTGCCATAGAATCTGGTACTGAGATGACTGTTTAAGTCAAATTCGAGATATAAGTTTAAAAATAAGGCGGGGGAAGCCGTGTCTGTTGTTTCTTTAATTTCTAGATCTGGCAGATATATGAATGGAACCCAATCAGAAAAATTCAGATTGTTTATGGAAAGAACATCAACAATATATATGAAAGTGAAATTAAATATTCTGGCTTCTTTGATCCTCTTGTTTTTGACAAGTGTCTGAAGGGACTCCGATTCATATGAAAATAAGAAGAAGTCGATAAGAAGAGGCGCACAGTTTGTTCCCATGGGAATGCCGACAATATGTTGGAAAAGACTACCACCAAACTCAATAAAAATGTTGTCGATTAGAAACTCCAGCATACTGACAACTTGTTCTTCTGTGTAATATGTTCTACCTTTTTGTTACTTTTAACGAAATATGCCTTATGATATACCAAAGTAATACATTTATAGCGTATGCTACCATTTTTATGTTAAAAGGGATTGTGGATTATTTCTTTTAGGCGATTTTTCAATTTCACATAGGGAATGGTGGTATACAGGGTTGATAGTTCTGATCATGCATGTGATATTTACCATTGGACGTTAAGCATTTATCAATCCATCATTTTCATGAAATGACGTTATGTTTTGAAGTTCAAAGTGAGTATATTTTTATATATACACGTGAAGATGTGAAACTTTGATTTTGTTATTTTCTGCGACTTAACTATAGGTGTTGCTGTTAACCTTAACCTATTGTTCATCAAGATTGTAAAATTGACAATACAATAGGGAAATTTAAATTGATCACCTTGTATTGGTAAAGTTGGAGAAACAATGATCACTCATGCATTCGGAGTCTAATGTATATTGTCCTATCACTTCAATTGTTACTTTTTTAGTATAACTAGATCCTGCCACTTTTCTGTGGAAACACCTATTGGTTTTCTTCTTCTTCTTCTTCTGATTATTATTATTGTCTTTTTATGCCAATTGTATTCTAAGAGTATTTTGTGGTTTCACAAGATGTCGCTTAGATTTTTTGCATATGGTATTAAACAGTTATTGCGAATTTGAAACTGACCATGTTTAGCCGAACACATTTTATTGGAAGAGTTATCTCCGCAAAGTTTACACTGTTTTTCTTCTTTCCACATCACCTTCGAAACCATTAAAGATAACGACAAAATTATTTCACCAATTTACTCGTTATATCCTTAGGATCTTAAAAAATCATTTTGATCGAAGCGATACGCAAACTCCACATGAGAAAAGTCAAATTACAAAAAATACTTAACGTCGAGGAAAGTTCAAAACGGAGAGTCCCTAAATCAAACGAATACACAACAACTGTCATATTCCTGACTTAGTAAGGGCATTTTCTTATGTAGAAAATGGTGAATTGAACCTGGTTTTACAGCTAGCAAAACCTCTCACTTGTATGACAGTCGCAACAAATTCCATTATATTTACAGCGATGTGTGAACAAAGCAAAGATACAGAATAGTGAAATGTCAAAAATAGGGGTAAAGCAGTCAACATTGTGTTATAATCTTTAATGAATATGACAGTTGTTATCCATTCGTTTGATATCTTTGACCTTTTGATTATGTCATTTGATCAGGACTTTCATCTGGAAAATTGACAATGAGGGTCGGTTGAAAACAAAACTTTACGACAATAGAGATTATTTTCACTTCCCAATTGTGACCTTTTCATTTTTAAACCAATAGTTTCAAATGGTGAAGTTGAAATCATCACTGCGTTATTTTTTTATTTTCAATCTATGAGGTTGACTGCATATCTAGTATAGATCGCCCCTCTTTCTTAATCATCCAAAAAACATACAAATATGAACCAAAGAAGCAAACATTGGCGTATAAACCTAGCATATTAGCAAAAATTAAAGACAAGAATACACAAATATACCATCGTGCAATAACGCAATAACGGAATGTATAAGTATAGAGCCACGTTATATATGTATCAAAGAAACACAAACAGACATTTAGACAAAGCACATAGCAACTATGAAAGAAAAGTATACAAACATGTTTTGCAATAGCTCAATGACGATGTTTAAGTACAAAGTCACGCTAAATGTATCGAAGTAATACTAAAAGGCAAAAATGAAAGACAAGAATACGAGAATTATCATAAACAGTAACATAATGACAAGATGTACAAGTACCACACGTATCTTACTCGTAATAAAAAGAAACAAATATTTAACAAAGAAGCACAGAAAGGCATATATCAAATTGAACAACCTCATCAATTGATTTATTTTTTAAGATTTTATGAACGTATACCAAGGTGACCGAGTGGCTAGATTAGCGGCAGAATGTTAAGGTCACACAGGTTGACATATAAAATGATTTTGTCGTTCAAGGTATGTAAATCTATACAGTCTAAACTTTTTTATGCATATCCTCTGCAGAATGTAAATTAGAAGCATACACTTTCTTCTTCTGTGTTTAAAATAGGTAAAATGTAATTGTTACTAGTAAACCATAAGTAATTTACACCTAGAGTCTTTCAAATTGAGGTACTTGGCCCCCAAAAAAGGAAAGCAAATAAGATCAAGGTCAAAGGGGTCCGTGTAACACTGTCAATTCAAAATTTTTAAAATCATAATGTGAAAGTCATATTTTAAGTGGCAAAATTACTATAAAGGGCATCTCAGAAATGAATTCATATAAACTAAATCCAAAAGTGTATGCACAATGATATCAATACATTTCAAACATTGCAAATGATAGTCAAAGATGAAAAACTTAAAGGAACAGACGTCGAAATGCATAACATATCCATCTGAAAATTGAACCTAAAAATACCTGAGTAGTAAGTTCGTGCTGCACTGAATGATACTATGATGAGGTTTTCAATTCTAAAAAATCATTTATTATATATATATATATATATATATACAACTCGTCTAAACATAAACCCAACAATGTTAGATCTGTAAATTTGCTTTCGCAAATTTTTGGTTCTTCCCTCGCCGGGATTCGAACCCATGCTACTGTGATATCGTGACACCAAATCTCCTGCACTGCAGCCGTCCCGCTAGACCACACGACCACCTGGGCTCTCAAAAAAAGAGCTTTCGCTGGCCGTGTGTTACCTTTCCTCGTCAGTTTTAATCTAGCGGCGTACTACAGTACATGATATATAAGGCATGAAGATGTTATTGTTACAGATCAGCTAAATTATCTATTCATATGATGAAGACATAATCTTTCAATCAGTTTAATTGAGGTCTGGAGCTGGCATGTCAGTTAACTGCTAGTAGTCTGTTGTTATTTATGTATTATTGTCATTTTATTTATTTTCTTTTGTTACATCTTTTGACATCAGACTCGGACTTCTCTTGAACTGAATTTTAATGTGCGTATTGTTATTCTTTTACTTTTCTACATTGGCTAGAGGTATAGGGGAGGGTTGAGATCTCATAAACATGTTTAACCCCGCCGCAATTTTGCGCCTGTCCCAAGTCAGGAGCCTCTGGCCTTTGTTAGTCTTGTATGATTTTAAATTTTAGTTTCTTGTGTATAATTCGGAGTTTAGTATGACGTCCATTATCACTGTACTATTATGCATATTTTAGGGGCCAGCTGAAGGACACCTACGGGTGCGGGAATTCTCGCTACATTGAAGACCCATTGGTTGCCTTCGGCTGTTGTTTGCTCTATGGTCGGGTGGTTGTCGCTTTGACATATTCACCATTTCCTTTCTCAATTTTATTTTTATATAGTAAAGGATCCTACAAATTAATGTAATATACAGTCACAGAAAATAATTATATTTATAAGTACGTCTGAGTCAGTGACAACTCTACAACAGATGTATCCATCGGATCGCCATCAATGATAGTGATACATGGCTGTGTACATAATGTATATACAACTCGTCTAAACATCAACCCAACAACATATATATATATATATATATATATATATATATATATATATATATATATATATATATATATATATAAATAAACGAGTCTAAAGTGAAAACTACGTTCAAACCTATGATTGCGTTGGATAAAAACCGCAATTTGTATACGTGTGCATGTACAAACAAATTCGTTGTAGAAGGGTCTTAAAACAGCACAAACAACATTTTCCAAAAGACCAAAAAAGTGAAAAAGTATATTTAAACAAAACGCATTTGACTAACAGGTCGAACAACTGATGTTCTTTAACCCTGCTGACTGCCATTGGCGATTGCCAATAACATCTCCATGCCTTATATATCATGTACTGTAGTACGCCGCTAGATTAAAACTGACGAGGAAAGGTAACACACGGCCACTGAAAGCTTTATTATTTGTAGAACCCAGGTGGTCGTGTGGTCTAGAGGGACGGCTGCAGTGCAGGCGATTTGGTGTCACGATATCACAGTAGCATGGGTTCGAATCCCGGCGAGGGAAGAACAAACAATTTGCGAAAGCAAATTTACAGATCAAACATTTTAAAAACAGTTTAATGTTCATACATATTAACATACAGCTAACTAAACATTTTACGTATTTAGATTTTTTTACATACATTAGACAAATCATCTTGATGGGGGATTTAAAAAAAGAAAACCAAAAATATTTTCTTCTCTATCTCTTTTTTTTTAAATAATAGTACTATGTGAAGAAAAGCTTCCAGGAAAAAAATGCTGTAAGATTCGCGTCCATGAACATTGACGAGAAAAAGTTGTCATTTAAAATGAAAAATAGATTTTGCATATTATGCAACTTTCAAAGTTAATTGGTTAGAAAAAAGTGACAAACATCTATTTAAGTCACTTTATTAAGATATTTTTTTTTAATACGATTTGAAATTTGTCATTTCCATAAGAGAACATTTTTTGATTTCACTTGGATATTAAAAAAATAATAATTAGTTAAACACTTTGTGTTAAGTATGATTTAATTTATCAACAGTTTCAACTAATAAAAATATTTGCATTTGCTTGTTTTAGAACAAATGTAATATTTCAATCTCATTCTAAAACGCAAATATAAAAAATTTAACCTTTAGCATTTTCAATTTGTTTTTAATTTTTAAAAACTGAAAAATGCTCCAACGTGGAGCATTTTTAATTTGACTTTTAATATTGAAAAATAAAAATGCTCATTTCCATTTAGACATTATAAATTGGAAAGTGAACAATGATCTAAGATACAGCATTTTTCAGTTTACTTTGCAATATTAAGATTGAAAAATTACCCAAATTGCATCATAATTTTTGATTACTTAGTAGAAGAACGAAACGAAAAGTGATTGAATATAGTTGTTTTTTTTTTAAATGTTTTACTGTTCCTTTTTTTGTTCTTCCAAGTTTAAGCAAAATGTCTCGAAGATCTTGTTACTGATGTATACGTGTACACTGTGTGTGTGTGGTAACAACTATTCCGAACATGAGTAGTATACTGACAGTATGATAATGACCAAAGAAGATGTGAATTTGTATTATGTAGTTTACCTGCAGAACACACGACTGTATACCTACATGTATGTGGAACATGCCAAATATTCGTTTATAACATCGAAAATGAAAATGGGGAATGTGTAATGCCCGCGTCACACTGTCCCGATTTTTACGCCGATGGCAACATGATTATGGAAATTTTCAAAATCGGGACTGATCGTATCCAGATCGGACTATTCGTAGTGCCATCTTTAACCATCGTAGAACCATCAGCCACTTTTTCTAGCCTTCGGGGACAACTTTGGGAAGGGTTCTAAATTCTTTAACATGTTACAAAAACCCCGAAGGTGCGTCCGATGTTGAGGGTTCGTATTGAGTTCGTATCACCATCCTCACCATCGTAATGTCACCGGGAATGCATCTTTGAACATCGTATTGCATTCGTGTTTCCATCGTTTCCATCGGGCAGTTTTGACATTACGATGTCTAGACTACACGAATGAATCACGAAGCTACCCGAAGGTCTTACGATGGCAACACGACTTCGTGAAGACCTCGTAATCCCGTCGTGATGCCATCGAATAAAAGTACGACGGTGACAAGATGGAACTACGACGGCAATTAATCCAGCTAAATGTAAGTTAATTTTCGCGCTTAAATATATTTAAAGTGCCCTGCGCGATATGCACTGGTCAGTCTAATACGACAGTTAAGAAAGACGTTCACAAAACATGGAGCTCATATCATATGATTCTATGAGAAAAAGAAAGGCGACAGCGTTGTTTCTATTAATTCAAATGGAACAAGAAGAGCAGGTATTACAGGCTCAGGATTTACTTTTACAAATAAAATATTAATTTTTGACATTTTTTCATATCAAATAACATAATGAAAATCATAAACGCGCCTCGTATACCAACACTGCAGGTACGCGTATATAGGGAAACCAACTTTTTCTTCATTATTCTGATTTTTTTATGTATCGTCTGAGTTGTTGTCACACGAATGTTTACTCCATAAACATTTTGTTTTCTATATGTCATATTTTTGCCGCATTTGTTGCTTTCCCCACATCCTTCCTTTAGTCTATATTATTATGATATTCTCCTGGAAAGAGCTCTTTTTGAATAAAAGGGATCAACGAACCCATTAACGTACCTTTAAGATAGATCAGTAAACATGGACATAACTATGGGTGATTATTCAGACTAGTGCACACATTTAACAGTTGAAACAAGGCAATGCCGAGCGTGGCATCCCCTCGTTTGTAACATATTGGGGACAAATATGGACACTATATTTGTATATGACACATGCAGAAAATGGTGAATACGCATATTTGATACATAAACTATTTTTTTAGAAATCAACCAAATTAGTCAGTAACTGGAAATACCCACGGTCTTCCGTCTTATGATTAAACCAAAAATTAAATGTCCAATATAATGTATATTCAATATTGATCAAACAATTTAAAAAGCGTGATGTCTTCGGCATATAATTTAAATGCATCGTAAGCTGTACACGACGTCTTTTAGACATTGTATGACCATCGCGCCATCATCGTAAACCATCGTGTAGCCTTCGTGATCCATCTTGTAGGCTTCGGCTGAGATATGAAGCTTAGATACCGTCTTCGGTTAACCTTCGTATGTCCATCTTTTGCTATCGTATATACTTTCGGCACCCTCGTATAGACTTCGTTATTCATCGTACTTGCTTCGGTCACTTTTGGGTATTTTATCGAGATCGGGACCAACTTCGTACGAACTTACAATTTTCGCATTCGGGTGTCCATCGTATATAAAAAATGGGACAGTGTGACGCGGGCATAAAAGAGACAACGATCCGATCAAGGAGCAGAAAACAGCTCAAGACCACAAATGGGACTTCAACACAGGGAGACTTCACACTTAAAATTCAAATCTAAATGAGTTAAAATTGAAAGAAAAACAAACAAAACTACCAAATCCAGAGGCTTCTGAATTGGGACAGTGGTTCGATATGTTTTGTGAGATCGATTGATAAGCAGCAAAGATTAATACTTTTGACATTAAGCTACTAACCCCGACTGTATTCCTTGTTTCCAACTCGATGTCATAGTTCTGTAATAAGACAATTACTACACCACGGCAATGCGAGGTCCTTGCATTCCTACGTTAATCGGGCAGCTTTTTTCCTTTGAATTGACTTCGTGAGTCGAAATAGGCTTGATGACACTAATGATCAAATGTAGCAGAGACGAAGATGACACGTGTTCACAGGATGCCCCAACGATGACCTTATGAAAACAAAATGGTCATACAAATTCAACAAGCATTGCATGGTATTTCTGCATTTTTTTTTGGCATGCCAATGATTTTGCCGTCACTCACTAAGCTACTGTTGAAGCCTCTAAAATGAAACTGGTTGTCATACCAATGCTTCAGATGTACCATGAATGGCTCGAGTTGTTAACGATAAAATCCGAATTTAAACAAAAAATCGATCGTGTGTTAATTTTTATGACAGTGTTGGGCATGCATTACCAGCAATAGTCGGCTGTTGCGAAGTCTGTTTCTTTTTTTTAGGCAGTTGCTAATTTACGTCTAGCTGGACAAGTTGTCCAGCCAATACAATGTGCATCTCTGTGTTCGTGAAATATTATATTTAACGAAAGAAATATATATGTATTACTGACAAATTATAACAACAGCGTTTTTGGTAAATCACTAACTAGCCAAAAGGGTCAAACAGATTAACCAGACTTATGTATGTAACTGTATGCAGTAGAACACAGTATAAAACATTGTTGAATAGAGTTTATATATATATATATATATATATATACCTTTTTGTTCATATGTATTTACATTTATAGCACACAATATTCTGTTCTGTGTTCAATTTCTTAATTAATTACTTCTTGTTATATAAATGAATACAATTGTTTAAATACACGAACGATAGCCACTTATACCATGAATATCAACAAAGAAATTCAGACATTCGTTGATGAAAGACAATACCCAGGCTAAAACCACAAGGATAAACACACAGACTTGCATGTAGACTTGCATGTATCAGCAGCTAATTCACAACGACTTAGACATAATAATTCAAAAGACAAATAAGCGCAGCATTCATGTTCTGAAAACGGTAATCGTATGATCTTTTCTTTAATCTGGAAAACTGTGGGAAGCCATTATCAACTTTCCGTAAAATGAACTTTTCATTGAAATATAAGATGGTTCTTTCTGTTGTTTTATTTTACCTCGTTTAAGTTTTAATAAGTTTATTCACTTCCGATTCCGTTTGTTGCTACTAATAACCTGTACCAGTTTCCAATTCGCATAAAGTCTTTTAGGTAGTCTGATATACCTTTACGATATAATGATGTGCCATGCAAAAAAATATTATCCTAGATTCTTTTCACAAACATCATACACTAATGTTACCCATTAAGTAAACAATACATGTTCCAAACCAATGAATGTTTTTTTTTTTTTTCTTAGTAAGATATTTTTGGGTAACATTTCGTTTGTGAAATAACTCCATTATTTTGAAGGTTTTTTAATCTTATCAAAATTGACATATTTTACATTTTAATATATTTGTTTTCAATTTAATGATATAGGCTATGCACATTATTGTTATTTTAAGTGAAACTGTTACAGTAGTTGTAAGATAAAATAATGTTTAAAACAAATTCATTCAAAATTTTGCTGAAGGAAAATTAAATTGTATGTATTAGAATATCGAACTAGTTATTATCCGTATCCCCACTAGAAGGCCTATTACAAATAAGATTATCTAGTTATTACGGTTGTACACTTGTCATGAGATTACTTCTTAAAGACAGTATGAATATATTTAATACATGGATATATATTCTGATACACGAATTACAAGCTTTAATTTTCAAATGCTGTGATGCATTCCTTCGCTTTTCTAATGCACAAAATGGCGAGATTGAACATGTTGGACAAATTTCCTTATACGGACATGTGTTATTTCACATAATTCTGCTCCCAGCTGTGCATGTATAAGTGCATCTTTACAAATGGTGTGTTAATGTCTGTCGATTTACAATCTACACTGAATGATATGCAATGTGCAATGATTTACAATGCATTTACAGTTATCTGTAACCAACATACCACTTTATGTTTACTGATAGCCAGAATAGAATTGATGCATAGATAAACAAACAAAAGTAATAGATGTGTGCAAGTCACATCAATTAAACGTCAAGATACCCTTGATAACCGATGTTTATCATATATTCTGGTTAAAAACAAAATCGGAAGTAATTTCGTCAGACGTCAGACAAGTGACACATATCCATTAACTGAACTTAAAACATGTTGTTTTGGATCACACTTGATTTTATGATTTAGCATTACAAACATAAATTGAGCAAATGGAAGACTGTAAGTAAATGTACTGATTAGTGCAAAAGTACAAACACGACATGTTTAACAACTGTCACAACACTAATATAATTGTAGGTTGAAGATTATGCCATATTAATCATGTTTATTACATGTATTACATAAGAATAGAAAACCAAATTCAAAGATGGGCTTCAAAGTTATTGTGAAACTGCCTATTCTAGAGGTGGCGTTAATCAGATGTGGATACTTAAAAATTCCAAAGATCTTTTAGAGTACATACAATTTAGCAGCACCTGCATACGGGGTATATATCTCCCAATTGATACGATATTCTCGTGCTTGCATTTCCTATCATGATTTTCTTGATAGAGGGTTACTGCTCACAAGGAAGCTATTGAACCAAGAGTTCCAAATGGTGAAGTTGAAATCATCCCTTCGTACATTTTACGGACGCCATCACGAGTTGGTTGAACGTTATGGAATAACCGTTTCACAAATGATATCGGATATGTTCCTTACGTCGTAACTACAATCCCCTTCCCTTTCATGAATGTGACCTGCCGAATTAAAATTGAGAATGGAAATGGGGAATGTGTCAAAGAGACAACAACCCGACCATAGAGCAGACAACAGCAGAAGGTCACCAACAGGTCTTCAATGCAGCGATAAATTCCCGCACCCGGAGGCGTCCTTCAATTGGCCCCTTAACAAATATACATACTAGTTCAGTGTTAATGAACGCCATACTAAACTCCAAATTGTACACAAGAAACTAAAAACTAAAAAAATACAAGAATAACAAAGGCCAGAGGCTCCTAACTTGGAACAGGCGCTAAAATGCGGCGGGCTTAAACATGTTTGTGAGATCTCAACCCTCCCCCTATACCTCTAGCCAATGCAGAAAAGTAAACGCATAACAAAACGCACATTAAAATTCAGTTCAACAGAAGTAGTCCGAGTCTGATGCAAGAAGATGTAAACAAAGAAAATAAACAAAATGACAATAATACATAAATAACATCAGACTACTAGCAGTTAACTGATATGCCAGCTCCAGACTTCAATTAAACTGATTGAAAAATTATTTACCGGATTTGTTATTTCATAAGCAACACGACGGGTGCCACATGTGGAGCAGGATCTGCTAACCCTTCCGGAGCACCTGATATCACCCCTAGTTTTTGATGGGGTTAGTGTTGTTTATTCTTTAGTGTTCTATGTTGTGTCATGTGTACTATTGTTTGTCTGTTTGCCCTTTTCATTTTTAGCCTTTGCGGTGTAAGTTTATTTTCGATTGGTGAGTTTGACTGTCCCTCTGGTATTTTTCGTCCCTTTTTTAACGACTGTCACAACACTAATTTAATTGTAAACTATGCCATATTAATTACATGTATTACATAAGAAGAGAAAACCAAATTCCACTTGTTCCAAAAAGTAAAATCACAAAGTATTGAACTCCTAGGGAAATTCATAACGGAAAGTCTTTAATCAAATTGCTAAATCAAAAGCTGAAACACATCAAACAAATGGATAACAACTGTCATATTCCTAATTTACCTGGCTTGGTACATGCATTTTTTTATTTGGGAAAAGGTGGATTACACCTGGTTTTATAGCTAGCTAAACCTCTCACATGTATATCAATGGCATCAAATCCCATTGTATTGACAACGATGTATGAACAAAACAAGTAGGCAATTAATAGTAAACTCGTAGTTATCCGACATTCATTGTGTGTCATTATGTGGATTGGTCAATTTATCATGGAAATTTTTACATTTGTATTTTTCAAGTTACTATACAAATATATATTTACACAGGTGAAATATTTTTTAGTATGATACTTAAATAATCCAGAACATTTTGATCATTTGATTCTTCCATGTGTTCCGTGCAAAACAGTATTTAGGGCAGACGACAAAACTGGTCAAAAGACGATCCGGGATCGAATTACAAAATTTTATTTGTTCAGAAATTAACCTGTGATGATATAAAAAAGTAAAATCACAAAAATACTGAACTCCGAGGAAAATTCAATCGGAAAGTCCCTATAGGCGAGTGACTTATTTAAAAAAAAACGCTTAGTTAACGACTGTAATGCACCCACCAAACACACGGCTGTATTATATATCAGTCGAAAGCTAATAATCTGTACTTTCTGTTTTGCCCGGTCGTAAAAAAATCGCACGGTGCATTTTCTGTTAAATCAAGATCAAAGGTCATGAAAAAACATTCCAATTTTTGCGATTACTAAATAAAACGCCATTTTCTACTTCTTTTACCATAAAATTTTCCAAAAAGATCATATGAACTTGATGGATCATGATACATTATTTCCAAATCAAACAAAAAATAAGAGGTTCGATGCGCAAAATTTCTCGAAAATTGAAATTTATCACAAATCCTAAAAAAATAAAAAATTGTTCCAAAAACAAAATAAATCTTGGGGAATCGATATTTGTATGCTAAAAAAAAATAAATAAATTTATAGGCTTTAAGTCAAGAAATGTTTGTTTTGTAATTTTAAGATGCAATTATCAATTATGGTTCATAGAAGACTTCTATTGAAGTGTTTGCAGTTGCCCAAAAATCTGCCATCTGCAAATAGCGACCATTTTGTTATCCAATGTTAAGATAGCACAACGCTAATTGTCCATATCAGGGAGGAGAATGATTTTCCATAATAAAAGAAGGGGTATTTAAAGTTAGAAAAGAATATATACGAGGTAATTGAGGTTAAAATATGTTTTTTACGAAGTCAAACTTATTTACTTTTTGTAATCTTGTTTAAATGCAAACATGACTTTGCGACTAAATCGTAGGCAACATTAAAATAATTAACCGTGTTTAGAAACACTTGGTTGTCTAAAGCGGGATGTAAACGAACTAAACATAATGCTGCTACTTCTTATTTAGTTTAAAATCGTGTTAGTCATATTAAATGTGTTGAGAAATTTAATCGCTTTAATAAAGGATGCTTTGGGTATTTTCAACATAAGCTTTTAAAATACAAATGCGTCATTGTGTATGTAAAACACTATATGCAGTTTTGAAATAAAAAAAATGAAAAAGTTAAATACCCTTCCTGAACTCATAAGATCATTCGCTGTTTTAGGCAGTGATCGTTTTCGTTGTGTGCTGTGTTTTGTGGACTAATGTTCGTCTCTTGGACTTTATTTTATTTTGTTCATGGTTTTAATTAAGTTTATTTGATTCATGGTTTGAGATGTTGATTGTCCCTTTGGTATTATTTTATTTTAAAGACAATAACTTGCAGTAATGGAAATCGGACAAAAAATCGCCTCAAAGTAAAGTGAAGAAGATTAACGCAAATGACAAATATCCGCGAAAATAACTTAATTTACTCATTGCGATATATATATATATAGAACCAAATCCTTATCATGATACATTTAGCTACACTGATCTAGAATTTTAAAACCTTTTACAACTAGAATAGTGACGAAATATATCAAAGGATCAAACGGACATCAAACTCATCATTGAAAACGAACTGACAAAGCCGGGCAAAAAACGAACAAGACAAGCAACAGTATACAAAACGGTCCATACAAAACACAACATATAAAACTAGATTGAGTAACACCCCCCCCCCCCCCCCCCCAAAAAAAAATAAATATTTGGAGTGAACCCAGGGCCCTCAAAGGGTAAGCAGATCATGTTATACATGTGACACCCTTCTTAGTTTAAACACATTTATTCATAGTGGATTGGGAAACAAGTTTTGCAACTTATATTATTCCCTTTCCACTTTGCGGGTGCAAGTGCTGCCTTGTAGCGGCATTAACCTGCTTTTTTCGAAATATACAAGGCTGTCTTTAACGTGCAAGATATACGGCTCTCTCGTAACACGGGTCAGCCATTTATCGTCCCCATCCGACGGACTATCATCGTTTCCTCAGGACCATACTCGCAAAGGTGTCATGGAAGAGCCAAAAATTCAGTCCCTGACATTTTCATCTCGGAACGGGAATCGAACCAGGAACCTTTGTGTTAGTAGTCCGATGCACTAACCACTACACCACGGCTCTCTTTTACCCATCTTGTGGCTCATGTAATTCCTAAACTCGGTGCCATACCTAATTCGGTAGGTGACATTCAAGACAGAGATGACGGTATTTTGCTTACGTCGATTTGAACTAATCAGTCGTCATCTGGCGAAACAGATATCTCATAATTGTCAGCCATCTCATAGTGGCGTCCATAAAATGTTCAAAGCAATGATTTAAAACCATGTTCAAACCACCATTTTTCTTAAAATTTATTGTTAGGCATATGACAGTTGGTATTGCATAATCTGTTTCTTTGTATGTTGGCGTTTGTTTTGTAGCTGTTCAGTTTTTCTGTTTATTCGGTGTGTTCCTCTTAAAGTTGATGCGGTTTCCTTGTTTTTGGTTTGTGACCAGGATTTATTTCAGTTACTAGTAAATCGATTGATGACTACTGAATAGTGGTATACTATAGTTAACTTTATTTCGGAGGAGGTTTTAGTAGTATAGATATGCAGGCGTGGTTATAATGTTGCTACATATAAATGAAAAGTTTATAATTTGGTAGTTAGGGGTGATTTTATGGGTTGATTTATGCTCATCTCCTTTGTCGTAAAACTTGTTCTCAACCAACCCTCATCATCGATTTCAAGATACGTGATAGGGTAAAAAATATCTGTTGAGTCTTTTATTTTCAATTTAAATGGCAAATACGAGTCCAAAATTGTCACAAATTTGACACTATTTAGTGAGATGACATCATCTATATAGTGGAAAATGAAGTTTCAAGATAATGGTAGCTTCTTTTCAGTCGTCATCGGAAACTCTTGCATGAAGTCATCCTCGTATGAAAAATGAACTAGTCATTCAAGCTATTCAGGAAGTCTAGTTGTAACTAGAATCATTGCGTATTAATGGATATTTTTTCTTTAAAATTATGCTTATTTGTTGAATTAATGCATTTAAACAATGAACAACGCAATTTAAGCAATCAAGAAGTAAAGTTTTGCAATGTGTTTACTGGTTTTTTAATTCTCTGAAATTTCAATTTTCATCAATTTATTTTCTATTTTTTTTTTTTGGCTAAATTTTCAATTACTTTTTTATGGTTTACATTGAATAAATAAAGGGTTTTTTCACTACATCAATATTTATAATGAAGCTACAAATCAAACAATTAAAAACGTCGAAATATGTTTATTTCAGTCTGGTAGTTACAATGCAGATGCACTCTCTTAGTTTCGCCCCCGTTATTTCAAGCAAAAGTATGATTCGCGCACATATTTTTCAGATTTGTTAAATGTTATATTGACCACATGCAACGTTTAAATATTAAGAAATGCTTAAAAGCTGGTTTTTTTTCGCAGATGGCGGTATTTTGGGCAACTGTATGAGTTGTTATGATTTGCTGTTTAATTAGAATTAAGCATAATTTTAGGAAATTTATGATGTCAAAAACTTCTTTGATAGTCAGTACATGGTTTTACTTAGTTTTAACTGATTAGAAGTTGCATCAGAAAGAAAAAATTTGGTTTTCACACAATTTGTTAACTTTTACTCGAATTTCAGGAAACATGTGCTGTTTATCAAAAAGACGCTTTAAATATTAAAAAATGCATTTGATATATGACTGTTAATCTCTCCGCTAAAAGTTAAAATTTTTGGCATATGTGAATCTAGTATATAAAAGTCATATTATGCAATCAAGATGAAATCTTAGAAAATGTGCACTTATTCGTTCTTGGCCTTTGATCTTGATTTGACGAAAATTGCACCGTACGTTATTTTTTACGACCGGGCAAAACAGATAGTACAGACATGTAGCTTTCAAATGATATATAATTTAGCCCTGTGTTAGGTAGGTGCATCAAAAATTTAATTTTATGGTAAAAGTCACTCGCCTACTAATTACATGGCAAAATATTTATAACTCTTTATAACGTTGATCAATTCATGCGAAGAGCAGTTTATATTTCGTTTGTTATGTATTGGTGTATTGTCAATAATTTGTTAGAGGATTTTGTAATTATTCTGTTGTTTATATGTTGTTATGTTCAATTATATTATTTATTCATGGATGTCTCTGAAATGATGGTCCTTGTGTGTTTTTTTGTTTGTTTTGTATTTATGTAACGTAGTGTTGAAATTGTAGCGGTATTTCAAAAATTGCTATATAAGCGGGAGATTAAATCATCCATTTTACCAGGTTCATCCAACATTTGTTTCTTTAAATGTCTTATACCAAGTCAAAACAATGGCATACATGGACAGTTCGTTTTTGTTTGTTTGTTGGAGTTTACTATTGTTGAAGTTCAGTGTTTCTGTTGATTTGATGCTTCATGTAGTCAACCAGATAGTAAACAAAAAGTAATTTATCGAAATTCAACAAGATGTTTCATAAATATGAATTCTTATTAGTCAGGCTAAATCGTAATCAAAACATCATTCATGCATTCAAATGGTAACGTATTGATTCAAATTTTGAACCTTTTGTGATGAGCTTGATCTATTTAAATGTATTGGGTCGTTGACAAAGTAAAGGAATACACGAAAAAAAAAAACAACAATATACATTTGGCGACACAGGAAGTGAGAAGAACCAGGTTTACATTCATATATTTTTCTTTCTTCATCAGGGTATCTACCTTTATATTATTTGTATTTATATATTTATGTTAGTTCTTGATAAAATAGGATAACAAATATTTTAAAGACTTTACGCGTTTCGATTGTTAAAATTGGACCTACAACTATTTCATTTGTACTACGAGGTTAATTAAACCCAACAAAAGTACTAGTCATAGATTGGTTTAGACACTAATCAGTGGCGTTGGAGTAAAGAAAGCGTATATTAAAACAAATACGAGGTTAAGATCAATGAATACTCAATCGATGGAGATTATTTTAGTATTCACGAAATATCGCATTATTATTTGACACTAAAACGTCCTTTGGTGCATTTTATATTAATTGAAGAGATCTCGAAATATCGGTTAGAGATAACTCAAGAAGGAAGTTTGAAGCATTACCCCAGTTTTTATTTTAAAGAATAAGAACAAAATTGACAGTCTGAATATAAAAAAAGGAGATGGGGTATGCTTGCCAATAAGACAACTATCAACGAGAGACCAACTGACACAGCAATTAAAGGCTGAATATATCAGTTAACATAATGGAGGTATAAATTAAGAAATCATTTATTCGACCATCAAAAATATATGAAATTCAATTAATCACGGGCTTATGACAACACTTTTAAAACGCAGGAAAGAAGATATTGAAGACAAGAATATTGTAAACACTTATTATATTAAATACATTTTCAAAACGCTATGTAGTTTTGTAATTTATTTTTATTTTTGTATTTTACAAAGTAGTTATTTTGTTCAATACAATAACACTGTTAGTTTTGGTTTGTTTGAAGCGTCTTTATATATTTAATCAACATTATAAGCCTTTGAACTGAGGATAGTACGCAGCAAAGTGTATTAACGTTTTTATCGTGTAACTGTTTTAACCGTCATATTATTGCTGTACACACTTACGATACGACTTTCGTATTAGAAAAAAAAGGAATGCCAATCTTATCTGAGAGGATACAACATACAGTATGTGTGACGCCGCCCTACAACTATCCACCGGAGACATATATCAAACATATAAAAGATTAATACCACCAATATTTTCTTGTTGGTCTTTTTTAAATTTGCACATTTCAAAGAATTGTGTAGAACTTATCTTGTTTTCAAATTAAGAAATATTTGACTTAAGTCAAGTGTTATCCTGTTTGTTAATACATGTCATTATAGTGCAGATCTAAAACTCACATGAAATTAACCATTAATTTTTTAGTAACCTTATAATATCAAGTTACAAAAATATTTCATAGAAACACCAAATACATAAGAATGGTGCCTTGCAACATACAAGATATATAATTATGACTCAGAAATGTGTTACGGTAATGAAATATAGGATTTATTTCCTACAACTGTCAAATCCAAGGGAAACATGGTTTTTATTCTTTTGTATGCGACCGGATGTTGTGGTAGCCTGAATCATAGGACGTCAGGTAGTTAGTATCATATTATAAGATAAACAGGATATATATAAAAAAAAATGTTTGAAAGGTTTAGCGTCGTTTTTAAATCTAGAAGAACACGTTTTTTTATCATATATTTAAACTTCTATTGAACATATCCCATTATGTTTTATTGATATTACGAGGAAACTTATCAGGCATATGTTCCTTTCCCTGAGACTGAAACACATAGTGTAAATGGCAAGTTTCTTTAGAAAAATGCATATCCGTTTTTTATGTACAAACATCTAACATTTTAGAGTGTATCTTGATTTATAAATAATATCACATTTATAATCTAATGAGAATTATGTATATAACTCAGGTTTATACAAAAGACGATTTGCCCCTTTCCGTTCCCCATTGCATTATCTACGTTCAATTATTTTTAGCACGTGAAAACTATTTATAAATTATCTTTGTTTACGTTGAAGGCATCGCCATTCTTTATTTAATATTTTTAACACAATTAATCAACTAATTCGTATATACAAGCGGGTGCTGATATAAAATCCGATTTTAAAGTGACATTCCTTATCAATAAGGATTTATCTGAACATTAATGTGTTGATTTAATTACAAACAGTTTTATTCACACATTGCATGAACTATTGGTGAACTTTCGAAACCTGAGATAGTTATTAATAACGTGATACAGAGGATACATTTCTACACATCTATTTCTTTTAATCGTACGTAAGTACATCAACTAAAACAATATGAGTGGTAGAAAGAGGCCACGGAGGCAAAACATTGCTAATAGTAGAAATTGGCAAAAAGAAACATATCTGGAAAAATTAAAAGAGATGGGTATCGGGGTCAATGCAACGTGGAAGGTAAAAATACTTCGTCAGTTGTATATGGCTAATAAACCAAAAACTCCGTCTATAACAATTCCTGAAACATCTAATCAGCCTCCCGTTAATGAGTTGCAATACTCTACAAATACGAATGATCAAGAAGTAGGATTATATCTCCCGTCAACGCTCTCTGTCGTAAATGATACGCGCATTCATACGCCAGGTAACACACCTAATATAAACAGTGAGGACTCTTCAGGGAATCTGCGGCAGCCTTTACATCAGCAACAGAAACTCTTTCAAATATCACTAAGCTCATGTTAAAAACTTCAAATATAGAAAATGTTACCGAAAAGGAAGCAACAACACCTACACTAGAATATGCCATAAGATGTTCTAATAGCCGACAAACAGACTCCGCGGCCGAGGCTACATCGACAGGAAAAGTATACTACGCTGAAGATCTACCAAAGATGGATTTCGTTACACCTTCCATCAAAAAGCAGATAATAGAAGACCTTACAAAAAGCAGCATCAGCAGCAGAGGCAGTACCCACTCCGTGTCCGAAATCTTGGCAAGTAATGTGGAATTAAATGCAAAAGTTGAAAATTTAATTCACAACTCAATCGCAAGCAGTACGCGTTTGCAATACGAACATGAATTGAAATCATACAACTTTTTGTGTCTCTCCGGTTTTAAGTGGCATGATAAACAGATTTGCCACCTCAAACGGAAGATATTTTAATGCATTACGCTACACATTGTCACGAAAATCTAAAGATGAAATGTTCTAAAATACAAATGTACATTTGCGGTTTAAGATACATATATCTTCAATCCGGAGTACAGAGTTTATTCAGTAGCTGTTGCTCTTCAAAACTGCTTAGGTTAGAAACAATTTACAGGGGTATTAAAACAAGAAGTAAAGAGTTCCCGAAAAAGATTACCGCTAACTTATGATATAATTAGAAATATGATAACAGTGCTTCAAAAGGGAATATTTTCGCCATTTGTAACTGCACTTATTGAGGCAGCTTGTATCGTCGCTTACTTCGGATTTCTCAACTGCGATGAATTAACCGTCAACACGGACGTCGATGCATCTTGCAATCTATGTATAGATTAAGCAAGCCCAACTAGCTTTGATATCCGATTAGTCTAGTTTTACTATTCAACAGTTTTCTTTGTAGAGTTCATGGAAAATATGTGCGCGATTCTACAGTGGCACTATAATCCACTGTTCAGAATGAGTGTGTTCTTGTCAAATACATGTAGACTACGATTCTATGTAATGAAAGTTCAATTTGATTAACAGGGGCATAATAATCCCCGTCCACTAGTGTGCTGCTTTATTATTGGAAATAACACCTTCATTGGAATTTGTGTGTTCATTAGTTTCACGTGTACATTATAAAACATATCTGCATGTTTTGACGGGACACAGTAATCCCCTTTCCATGAGCTTGAAGATACTCATCATTGGTGCTTAACAATCCATAGTTATATAATATGTTACTCACTAAAAGTGGTGTACTTTTCCTTATATGATTTGAATATATTCTATTTTTAGCATCATGATAGCGTAGTATGATAGTGTATATACTTCAAATGTTCAAATTCATATGCTTTTTTGTTTTAAATTATACTTCGTGTTTAGACTAGTTATTATCCTTAATGAATTATATTTCGAATTTGTTACATATTCTTACTTGAAAACTGAATATTATGAATATGAAATTACTGACTATATCGAGAACAGTTTCTTTCACAGTCAAAGAACATCTAATATGCTATTCTTGCTGTTTTTGGTTCCAAAAACACTTTAATCGGGATTGCTAGCAACTTCATTTCATAGTTATCATAATCTTATTTTACATACTCCCTTCAATTTAGGGTCCATCTGTCTCATCGGTCTAATCAAAATATTCAACATCTGTTTTTGGGGTCATTTCGAGTTTTCACTCAAATCACAAATTTACGGGGTATTCAGTGGTCACTTACATCCTAACTTTAGCATAAGTCTTGCCAATATTTTCTGGCTAGAAAGCTCAGACAAAGGCTTATGCTAATTGTTTCGCAGATCGGCTCTCTCTGGCTTTCTACTATATATTTGGCTACTTATCTGAATCACAGTTCAGTTGCTTATCAATCACATGCTTTGGAACCAGGAGAGAGGATAGTGCATAAAATAGTGTTTCTGTAGTAGCTTTAAAATAGATTAGACACTTGGCACTAACCAGCCGATCTGACTACTTTAAAGTTATGTTAGCAAGCAAACCGCTGTTTGCCTATAACTACACTATTTCTATTTGTTTTTTCAAAAAATTCGGATAAAGTGACCATGCACGCTAAATTGCTGAGACAGCCGTCCGCCAAAAAATATTGTATATAATTGTATAATTGTATTAGTTTATATGTTTTTGTAGTTTAGCAATAAAATTATATTCCTAGCTCGTCTTGTGTATAAAATGAGATTTATGTATATAATTCAGGTTTATACAAAAGACGATTTTCCCCTTTCCGTTCCCTATTGCATTATCTACATTCAATTACTTTTAGCACGTGAAAACTATTTATAAATTATCTTTGTTTACATTGAAGGCATCGCCATTCTTTTTGTTAACCACCCCCCCCCCCCTTTCCACCACCGATATATTTTACTGTAATACATTATTAGCATGTCATAGGGTTAATCTAGTGTATTTATATATATATATATATATATATATTATTATTTTTTTCTTTCATTGTTATAATTGTTGTCTCAGTTAAATGATAAGGTTTTCATACTATTAGATCATGTGGGTCATTTCGAGTTTTCACTCAAATCACAAATTTACGGGGTAGTCAGTGGTCACTTACATCCTAATTTTAGCATAAGTCTTGCCAATATGTTCTGGCTAAAAAGCTCAGACAAAGGCTTGTGCTAATTATTTCGCAGATCGGCTCTCTCTGGCTGTCTACTATATCTTTGGCTACTTATCTGAATCACAGTTCAGTTGCTTATCAATCACATGCTTTGGAACCAGGAGAGCGGATAGTGCATAATATAGTGTTTCTGTAGTAGCTTTAAAATAGATTAGACACTGGGCACTAACCAGCCGATCTGACTACTTTAAAGTTATGTGTGCAAGCAAACCGCAGTTTACCTACAACTACACTATTTCTATTTGTTTTTCAAAAAAATCGGATAAAGTGACCATGCACGCTAAATTGCTGAGACAGCCGTACGCCAAAAAATATTGAATATAATTATTATAATTGTATAATTGTATAAGTTAATATGTTTTTGTAGTTAAGCAATAAGATTATATTCCTAGCTCGTCTTGTGTATAAAAATGAATTAAATTACCTCGTATAATTATAAGTATACACTTTTTATGCAAACATGTTATGTTTATCTTATATTGAAAATTGTGTATATGTTATGAGTTTGAATGTCTCTTTGATATCTTTCTCCCCGCTTTCTCATGATCAGCAGTCCGACCCACAGTTTTCGTCCTTTATCCCCGTTTTCAACAAATAATTGTTGTCACGGTATGACTGTATTGTTTCTTTATATCTTATTTATAGCATAGTAAGCAGGGGGAACAGATATCATGTACCAAAAAATATTCTGACATTTTTTGTTGTTTTCTCCAAAATTTTGTGTTTCATTAAAATTAAATTTGTAATGGAGTTTTGTTAAAACAGTTGATGTTTTAACTTTGATTTTTCATAAGTACTGATCATATTTTTGAACAGTTTTTATTTTTAGATTTGTCTCGATCAATTCGATTTAAGACTATTTTGAAATTAAACTTGTATTTTTAAATGTTATTTCCAATAATCTTTTAAAATCATAAAATAATGAATGATGATAAAAGTTCATTAACAGCAATAAACTCTGTCACTATATATAAGTAAATATTATTAGGAATAATGTGTGACCGATATCAAATACCTGTGCTGTAATAATGTCATAAACGACATACACATAAGTACACGTTTTCAAACGGTTCAGAATTGTTAAATTGCTTAATTGTATAAACACTTGATTATTTATCATTGTTATCATACCCAGTCATAATAATGACGTATATTGTAAAGCGGGGTTTAATATGAAGAGAACATGTATTCTTTTTGAAGTAAACACAAAACCATTTAGATTTTTTTTTATTTTTCTTTTGTTGTATTAACCTCAGATGACTCTGTTTTTAACAACTATTTTGAACATAGCAATTGCTATATAAATATAATTCTAATTGTTTCTTGAAAAACCCAATATCCCAAATTTCATTTAGAACACCTTTAGATATAATCAAAAACATTTAAGTTTTCAAATGTTGACTTTATTAAAATGATTTTACTATTTCATTTGATCAATGCCTTTCAGAAAGTACAATAAATGCAACAGTTAACAAAGATAACCATTGTCAATAGCTATTTTTATTTTCAAATATAAGTAAAAGGATCATTACGCTAATACTTTATTAAGACTTTAACCAACATGTCTTATTTAGGGTATTTGATATCGGTCAAACAATATATTTATTCCGCCAGCAAAACAGCATGGGAGAATGAAAATACTTGGCATAATATCACGGCTGATCAACTACATATATTACCTATCTAGCCGCCAGAATGTGTTTTGCTAGTGAATGAATACGAGCATTATGGTTTGTGGGAATAAAATACCAACATCATCACTATGGCAAAAAAGAGAAACATACACACAGACAAACAATAGTATACAAAAAAGTCCATAGAAAACTGAAACCTGAGCAACACGACCCTCAGTAAAAATATTGGGAATATCAGGTTTTCCGGAAGGGTCGCTAGTTCCTGTGACACCAGTGGCATCTGTCGTGTTGTTCATGTTATTACAAACCCTGTAATAAATCTTATTCCGTAGGTAAAATTCGGGGGAAAAGGAAAAGGAAATGTTTTTAAAACAATGAATTATTTTTTAATAACGAGTGTTTATGCAGCAATTTACACATCAATTCAAGATGACAATATTCATAGCATAGTAAAACTGATGTAAAGAATGAAAAAAATATATCGAAAGTTGCCAGAGGGTCAGCTTTGTTTAATTTTACTATTTGATAATTTGTCTACATTATATAACACCTGTTCACATGTAGAAAACCATGTGAGTGAATTCCACACTTCTTATTGGTCAATTATCTGGCGGGTTCGTTACAAGTTTACGTGCCATGCCTGCACTTCCTTTTATCATTAGATTTTGCCTTGAGACATTGTGATTCTAAAACATTGCGTGAAATTTAAATTGATTTATGAGTAATTTGTACTTATCTGTCTAAAATTCCAAATTTTCTTGATGATCCAGCCTTGATTGATTTGCTTCAGCCGTTTGAGGTAAAGGCGAACCATATTTTTGTGTAATTTAGTTGTCAAATTGTCTCTACTTGTTTGCTTACATTATGTACAAGCATGCAGTTGTATTTGACCATTATTTCATTCGTAGGTTAAATGATTGTGTTTAATGCAATAACATAATGGTTGGTCAAATTTGTCTCTTTATGAAAGAGATAGTACGGTAACACTATTTGGTTTTGGTTGCTGCACTGTACGTCAAGGTTCAAAATGTATGTTTGAACCATAAAAAACATGATGCTGTTAGAGTTGGTCCTTTTTAAATAAAACAAGTGTGCGTAGCCATACACATATGGAAAAGATAATACAAAAAACATGTGATTGCATTTAATCTACCAGGAAGAAACATCTACGTTCAATTACTTAGGGTGGTATGGGAGTCTAAAATAAAAATGATAGAATTTGTTCATACTTTGCTAAACGTAGTATCTATAAATGATACATGCTCAAACATATAATAAAAATGATAGGTCACCGGGCATTTTCCCAAGCTACAGGTTGTGACAAAATGACACATTTGTTTTGGATTATACAGGAATAAACACCATTGTGTGATAAGAAACGAAGCAAATGGTAGAATTGTAAACTAAATTACGAAAAGAAAGCTTTTTTACAATGCTTTGAGAATATCAAAGGAAAAGATAGGGCCACCGTACGTTTTTTCTGGCTAAAATACAAAATAGTAAAATTCCATGTAGATTCCTTATAAAATTGCACTGTTTTAGAGTTACCTGCCCTTAAAATGCCGATTGAAAAACATTTAAAAAAATCCAAAAATAATCTTCACTTTTAGAAATAATAATATTTATCAAGTATATTTTTATAAATTGGTTCTTTTTAATGAAAATTCACATTAAATGTGTGCATAACTGCATCATATTTTGCTAACTTAATAGAAAATCTAGACCTTAGTTTTTTTTTAATCCAAGATGGCGAAAAATACCCATACCACCTTTAACGACGTTGTATACACAATCCGTTTTCAAGCACCCGCGTTTCTGATTTTAGATACCACTACGTATTACTCGAAATATAATCTGGAATGTATGCCGTATTTATACAGTTCACATCCAATTTCATTTGTATTTTCTTTAAAAAAATATATAAATAAAAGCATAAAACAAAAAAACGGCTTGATATTTAGATACACTTTGTATTCTCTAAACGATGTCCACAGATACGCTATCCCTTTCGAAACAAAACATTAACATATACCAGTGAATAGTTTTATAAAATTGGTCTTCGACGCAATTTTGTTTTAATTTGAATGATATATTATACATCAACATAACAGTTTTACTACGAGTGTTGAGCAACAGGTTACTATAAAAAAATGAAAAGAACACGTTTTTTTTTTTCATTTCTAAGTTGTTTTATTTATTTCTTTAATTGTATGTGATTGTATTTTGTAATTTACCTCTTGTTTCAATGTCAATGTGACGGAGTGCTTTTAAAATAAAGCATATTGTATTGTATTAATTTCAATCCGTCCGAAGCGCTTAATATAAGATAAATGCTTGGATTTTGCTAAATAATTTTTCTCAATGAGTGTTCAGTTGTTGTATGATTGTAGACGTTGTATCATTTCATTACTGTAAAAAAGAGACTCGTTAAATACAGACAGGTATTGTAATAAAACTATATGCAGTGTGATAAATAAAAAAAGTACTCAGCAAAACAGACATTATAGCTAAACAGCCTTACGGTACAAAGTGTTGTACATAGTGTATGTTAAATAAGTTGCATTTAGTTTTGCATTTTTCTTATCCCAGACATAGATTACCTTAGCCGTATTTTGCACAACTTTTTGGAATTTTGGATCCTCCATGCTCTTCAACTTTGTACCTGTTTGGCTTTATAAAAATTTAGATATGAGCGTCACTGATGAGTCGTATGTAGACGAAACGCGCGTCTGGCGTACTAAATTATAATACTGGTACCTTTGATAACTGATTATAGATTACTCGTATGACCTATGTACGATATGCGAACACGAGTTTTAGATGCAAATCATGCCGTCCACTGGCTTTATGTACTTACCTTGCTGTCTTGTAACTGTATCGATGGTCAACCAACAATAATACAGTGTAACAGTTTATAAGTATTTCACGAATATGCAGAACATCTTAGGCCTTAACTTAGTAATATCAGCGTGATTTACAAATTAACAGTATACACAATTTACACAAAGATCTGTCAAACTAATTCCCTAATACATATTCGTAAATGCAATTACTAAGTAGTGGGTATATTTACTCTTTGCAGTCATTGAAACTTCTAGATCCCTATAAAGTATTGTTATTTTGGTGTTTAAGGTCCAAGTTAAACAACTCTAGAAAAGTACTCTGCCTAGATTTTTCCATGCCAATTTTTGCTCTCGACCTCTTCAACCCAATTATCCTTACCATTATTCGATGACATTAATTTTCTCATCATACAATTTTCCTATTTCGTTTTCTATACATTCTACATTGTGGTACCTGTAATACGCTGATATTATTTTATCCCTGCTTGCGTCTATCATACTATTTTTTTGCAGTTCAAAATGTTCAACCTGCCTTTTTTTTTTAACTTTTGTTTTACAATAAGTGATTGTCTTTTATCTACCCTTCAAATTCGAAGCTGTCTAAAAGAACGTCAAAATCAGATTATATTTTTACTTTGTGCATATTCTTACTTTACTTTCATCATAATAAATACTGCATACAGTACGCAATCAAACACCTTAGTATCATCACAGTCAGTCACTAGATATACATTTTGAAAACAAAAATATGTCACATAAGGTGTCTTCCCTGACAATACAAGTGTTTTTTGTAATACGTCGTATTAGTCGTTGGCCTTGTATTCATTAAAAGATGTAATGTACCATCGGTCATGATTTTATTTATAACAGTATGTTTAGTATTTCTTTAACGGTAAACTGATAAATAAAAGTGACAAAACCACTGAATCAAAGCTCTTTTTTATGAATTTTTAATATATTGGATGTAACGGTTGTGCGTGCTACTCACACACGCAGACAAGTGTAACCAATTGTATAACAATACACATACCACTGTTGTGTTTCTTTTACAAATGATTTAAACAGAGGCCAAAAGTAAGTTGAAACTAAACAGTTGACAAGTTGAGACGAAAAGAGACAGTATTTGATTCGAATGATAAAACGATGAATATAAGATGCAAATATCAGTAATGTTGTCTTTTTAATTCGTCTGTTCATTTGTTACTTATGTGGTGATTATATTGAGATTAAAGTAGTACACTAGGAAAATTGATAATATCTTGTATTTGTGAGCCGGATTTCAAGATATACTATGTTGTTAAAGAATACTTAATATCTATATTTTTAAACAGCATAGTTCATCTTGAAATGCGGCTTAAAAAACACAAAAAAATACACAAAACATATCAAACTGTTGAAGTGGTATTAGTAAAAATTACAAAAAGTCTGAAGAATGAGCAAGCCTGTAATTCACATGTATTGTTTTAATGCAACGAAACACTAAACCAGCCATTGTGTACATGTAACAACTTATTTATTTCGAATTGTAGACTGGGAAATGATATAACTGGGGAATTTACCTGCTGACATGCTAGTATTGTAGACTATTGTCTAGTTAATGTTAACGTTTTATAGAAACTTATTGATGTTGATGTGTTAGATTTTCACACTTGTATACAGATGTTCATTGTCCATTGTAATTACGCTTACAAAGCAATGCATTGATTATAAATTGTAATGAAAAAGAGAGTCCAATGGTCAGTTAAGACAAATTATTTATAAATGGAATCATAAACAAATCATCTAAATTTAGAGCTCATATCAATGTTGATGGATTAGACAGGTAATTACGTATTTAAAAAATATCAATTTAGAAATGTCGATGATAACAATATCAACACATTTGTTTATGAGATAGGAGTCTGTTAAAACAACGTGTATATTGCTAACTGATAAATCGAAGAGGCGAGCCTCAATAAACGATGGATACAAGCCATGGGTTAATTGTGACTTCAAATTTACGAGGCAAAACTTAAGAACGCTTAGCGCAGGCTCAAAAAGGCTTTTTGTAAAAAAACATAGTTAAAGATTCCGAGAGAAAATATGAAAAACAATTATGGAAAAAGGCCATAAACAAATCACAGACGGGATTTCATGGATATTGCTAAAAAACTAAACAATTCAGATCTCAAAATTTAAAAGTGTATTGAAATATTTTCAAAAAGCAGGAACACAAGAAACAACCGGACATACATTTTGATGATTTACCTGGACTTTTCAAAGATCTAAATTCAGACATCCCCGATCCTATAGTTTAACCAGTTGTAGACCAAGATTTTTTAATTGAGGTAAATGGTACACTTTATGGTCAAATTTAAAGGCGATATTATGGAATGTTTTAAGAAGAAAAAAAGATGACAAAGCCTGTGGCGACGATATGATTATAAATGAATATATTAAATCTTCTAGTGTTTTTTTTTTTAATTGATGTATATGTCGAACTGTTTTAACTTAGTTTTTAAAACTGAGATTATACCAGAATCTTGGGTAGTTTTCACGATCAAACCATTTTATAAGAATAAGAACAACAAATTTGATCCAGAAAAAAAACTATAGACGTATCACCATGATCACAATTGTTAATTGTGGTGGGAAATTATTAACGTCGATCTCCTATCATATAATATCGAATTTTTCCGATTAAGTTAATTTTGAAAAAATCGAAAACCAAAAGGTCTTTCCACTTCTACCCATTTATTTTGATAGAGGTTAAAAATGGCATTTCTAGTGTCAAATGTTACAATAAACTGTTGATTTTATCTATGTAGATGCTACTGTTCTTATTGCAGAATCGCCAACCTTCAATTGTTGCTAGGTAAATTCCACTTATATTGTGATGTCTGGAAAATCAAAGTATTGTAGAAAAAAACAAAAATGGTCATTTTGAGTAAGTATAGAAAACCCTAAAATCTTAGTATAACATGTAATAACTCTGTCATAGATATCGTTTAAACATTTAACTTTTATTGGATCTATTTTTCCGAAATGGCACATTTATATTCTTTATAAAAGCATCAATCAGAATAATCTGCAAAGGCAATGCACGAGGTAATAAAAAAGCGGCGAAAACATGGCTTATCTATTTGTTGCCAATGACATTTATTTGTAAAGTTAGTGAAATTGGTCTTATTATACGGTTGTGATATTTGGAATTTATGAATACGCTATTCTTGAAAGAAAGAAAAAAATAGGTAAGTTTCAGCTGCCTTTTTTATCAAAGGAAGGTGTTCTGTTTATTGCCATGACATAGACCTTTTCTTTTTCTACTTGTATTGTGCGTTTAGCGATCCTTAAGCCTCCGGGCTGAATACTATCAGTAAAATATAATCCGTCCGAAAACCATGCAATATTCAGAAAATCGTCCAAATCGACAATCACAACTTGACAAATTTGTATACATCATCTTAATCCTTGACATAAGATAAAAGAATTTGACCACTTCATTTTTCCCAGATTCGTATCTATTTTTAGTAACAGCCTCATTTTTTTAATGAACCCAAGGCAAAATCCAACTTGTTTATGCCTTTTGAGACTTACCCAGAAGTATACTAAATGGGGTAGTTGAGTTTTTAGAGTAAAGTCAGATGGAATCTATCCATTTTACTATGTTATAATCAAAACAGATGAATATTTAAACGATTTGGCACATTGCAAGGAACACGGACACAAAGGCAGGGTTTTCATACATGAATTTACGTAGTTTTCTTTCGCTTTTATCTTCTGTCTTCTATCTCTATCACTCCGGTTTTAACTATGGGGTATATTTAATATCAACACAAAATATTAAGCTTGGCAAATGACTATTATATGTTAATTGATGCCTTGGAAGAATGGTGATTTAAGTCCCAAATTGAAATATTATGATTTTGATTTTAATTGAATTCTAAACACAATTGGTAATAAAAAGGCTCATACAATTATTTGAATAGGTTAATTCAATTTGTCTTAAAAATTAAATTAGACGTTTTTCTACTGCAAGTGCAAAAATCAATAAATTGTTTGAAACCAGGGAGTTCATCTTTTCTGCTCTTTCGTTGACTTATCTCCCTTGGGTAAGATCTCAAAAATGTTATCTCCCAGTGATGGTTTAGCAGACAAATGTTTACAATGAAGTTTGTTACTTTAGTAAAAGAGGGACGAAAGATACCAAAGGGACAGTCAAACTCATAAATCTAAAACAAACTGACAACTCCATGGCTAAAAATGAAAAAGACAAACAGAAAAACAATAGTACACACGACACAACATAGAAAACTAAAGAATAAACAACACGAACCCCACCAAAAACTAGGGGTGATCTCAGGTGCTCCGGAAGGGTAAGCAGATCCTGCTCCACATGTGGCACCCGTCGTGTTGCTTATGTGATTATAAATCCGGTAAATAGTCTAATTCGGTAGGTCATATTCATGAAAGGGAAGGGGATTGTAGTTACGACGTAATGAACATATCCGATATCATTTGTGAAACGGTTATTCCATAACAGTCAACCAACTCGTGATGGCGTCCGTAAAATTTACGAAGGGATGATTTCAACTTCACTATTTGGAACTCTTGGTTTAATAGCTTCCTTGTGAGCAGCAAACCTCTATCAAGAAAATCATAATAGGAAATGCAAGCACGGGAATATCGTATCAATTGGGAGATATATACCCCGTATGCAGGTGCTGCTGGAATGTTGCTACTTAGAAATGGAAAGTTCACAATTGGAAAGCTGAAATCATCTCTTTTGTCGTAAAGTTTTGTTTTCAACCGACCCTCATTGTCAATTTCTAGATGTAAGTCAAGATATGAAGCCGACTTAATTGTATCTGTAGTATCCTTTATCTCTAGTTCGATTGGATAGATGCGTTCCACATAGTCACCAAATTTTGAATTGTTTAGTGAAAGAACATCATCTATATAGCGGAAAGTAGAGTTAAAGGATATTGCTAACTTCTTGTCTTTCTTCCTAAGAAGTTCCTGCATGAAGTCAGCCTCATAATAATAATCTAGGAGGAGTATGCTGGCTATCCCAGCATTATACATCTACATATACACACTATTCAAGATATCTGAATGCACAAAAAATCAAAACATCATTTCCAAATAAAAAAAAACAAGTACTGCCAACAAATTTGACAATTATGACAATAATTCACCAGACAATAATTTAGTGAATAAACATGATAAATATTGATTGGAAAAATAAGTTCATGGACAGCGAAAAAGTATTTAGATTTCATCGAGCAAAACAAAACTATTCAAAATCATTCTTAGTAAAAAAAAAGTGAGCGAGTGGAACCACCTTGACGACATTGCATATGCTCGTACCAAAAATGGAATTGAGAGTGTCAAAACTGCAAAAAAATCAACGACACTCTCTTCACCGTAGTATTGAAACCAGCATTGGTAACCAAACATATTCATACAGATACAGATTACCATTCGTCTCAGAAGTCTGAATAATACTGAAAACTATGGTGTAGAATTTCCAACAGAACACTTTATTTTATATAAGACAAGGAGTGGTTTATTTTCCAATGGTTGTTACATCATCTTGTCTTTGAATATGCTCGAAGTACAGGGACTTCTATGAAATTCATTAACATGATTGTCAAGCAAGATGTCAACATCTCGTCCAACCCTCTTCCAGCAAAGCCAAAGCTGACCAAGGATATTTACCCTTTCAAAACAGGCTGTATATAGGATGAGTTATTCCAGTAGGAACAGGCACACATCTTACAATCAATTTTCGTTTGTTCCTTATAGTCAATCTGAAATTGAGAGATCAATATTTGATACGTTAGCTAGATTTTTAAAACGGGTGGGGATTGGGGTGTTGGAGGGGCATGTGAATATTCTTTTACACCTGACCTGTTTCTAAGACACCTTATTTATTTCCTATGAAAAAGTGCATACAAATAATATATATCCCTTATAAAATAAATTGTTCTGTCTTGGGACCATTTGATTAAAAAAGCAGGGGGACGGTTAGAATCGTCAAAATAGTTATGTCCTTGTCAGAAAATATAAGGACAGCATTTAAATTTTTAAGCTATTAAGTAGCAGTCTGGCTAAGAATCATGCAAAATGAGGAAATAGTGATACACACTGTATCACAGAAATCAACAATACTTTTTGTGTTGAAAGATCTTGTGAAGTAAGAACTAAATTTGTAATATTAAACCATTGAACACAGTATATTTTTCTTGGTGCTTTATTGAATATTGGGAAAATATGAACTTTCCCCACTTATTGCAGTATAAGAATTTCACTTTTTTCTCCTAAGACCGGATGTTTTAAGGTATCCGACCCATAATAAAGATTTACGGAAAATTTTCCGGAGTTCACCGAGGTGTCAATTTTTTCAACACCTCGGTATTTTCCGCCTAGTAAGCGAAAGTATAGTTATTATTTTTAAAATGACGATTAAGATATCAGAAAGGCTTAATTGAAGTATATTTTCATTAACTATAGAGTAAACGCTCATTTTTTCGAAAAATTGTCCAATTTTGACAATCCGGAAACAGAAGTTATGGTAAACAAATATGGGCGACTCGGTCGGCTGCCAAGACAGACGAAGGCGTTTAACCAAAAAAAGTACGCCGATTTAAGTCTCTTCGTCTTATCGTGATGCAGAAATAATGTGTGCAGTTTGGATGCAACTGGTTGTCAAATATGTTGTACCGGCATAAGAAGATTAGTTGATAGAAGGAATGTAAACACATCACGCACTTGTCCTTTTCATCTGGCGATCTGCTTTGGGAGACGATTTGAATGGATCATTCATTTTTATGTTTTATAGTTCTGTATTCATATGTTAAGTGTATATCTGGATGGATTTGAAACGACTTCCTTATGGTTCCTATTACATGGAGAACCTAGTAAACCAAAGGCCAAGCTGATGCCAAGCTTCAGTGTAAAACTTTGAGCAGGTGCCAGGTAATTTGCATTTACAAATCCAAACATTTTAAAACTTGAGTTGGACATCATTGTCATGTTAATTATGCCCCACTACACCAGCTTGTCTGGCAAAACAGCCGTTAGATGTCATAGTAATCTAAACTAGACACATGTATGAAAACAAATGATTATTTAACCCTCTTGCTGCCGAGTTTTTTTCTTGCTTTGTCGCGCCAAAAGCATCTTGACATTTCTTATCTATGACGTTGCAAAACTTGTGCCTCTCTGTAGAACTGCGCTTTCCCGCCGTCACCTATAAAATACTAAAAATATTTATTCTCGTTTTTTTTATTAGGTAATTAGTAAATACTGTAAAAACAACTCTCAAATCATTATATATAAACGACAAAACAACTGCACCCAATGAAAATGAAAATAAAAACAAAACGTGTACAAATTAATAAAAATAAATAAAATCTCCGAGCAGCTGTTCTATGATTCTATGAACTACTTCTTGTTGTATTAAAGTATGAAACGTGTCAGATTAAAATTATCATGATTTCAATCCTTCTTTCGGGAGGCGGGGAAATATTTTTTATATAAAAATTATTATCCATATTCATTTTGTTTATTTTTTAATCATGTTTATTATTATTTTGTTGACCACTTATTGCTCAAAATTTTAGAGAATACGAATAAAAAAACATAGAAAAAACGAGGGAAGAAATTCTCTAAAATGAATTTCTATTTTCTACAAGTGAACCTGAATCAATAATAATTCATTTTCATTTACTATGATAAAGTACACACTGTAATTGACATACACGAAATATCTTTAAAATCTGTTAATTGATAAATTGTTCTCTTTTCAACGTTCTGTGGCAAATGTTTTATGCAATATTAAGGACGTCTGAAATTCAATATACAATAAATCTATTGCTCAGTGGTTCCTACATAGTAAAAGATCTGTGGTGAATGCCAGAGGTTGCCACTGGGAAAGGATATCTATAATATATATGATAGGAATAGAAATCATTGTGTCTACTACTAATTTAACATCCCAAATGATTTCGAATGAAAATAAACATTTTTAAGTCAGTGCTTCCATGATGAAACAGGTTTAAAATGTATTGAAATATCGTATGACAATACAAGTACATCGGTTAACATGTGTGTACTTTTACAACAACATTGAAAAAATCCTAACTGAGTTTTCAATCGTGGTATTTGAGCCCTAAATATATTATCCAGTTCTTTTAAATAAAGCGTGTATGGTGTATTGTGAATGAATATTAGTATTTCGCGTAATCAGGTATAACAGTTACCTTTTTTATGATTTTTGATCAGGGATAAGATTTTGGATTTATATGAGATAATTAGTAAACACGTTAAATAAGTTGGTATTATAGTACTAACAAGCTTATAGTCCTGTATCATTTCTTGACATTCGTTTTAAGTATACTTTTAAAGCATTTTATTCAGTTTGATTCATTCCCGCCAAAATCGCCCTTTTGACGCCGTCTTTTGACGTTGTCAGTGCCCCTGAGTATTGTGACGTTACAATGGACCTTTGATGTTCTACACAATCAGCAAGATTTGTGTGTAGAAGCCATACATGTCCCTTTGGCAGCAAGAGGGTTAAAAAATAATCCAGGTCGGTCAGTTTATATGTTTGTAATAATTTAGGAACAAACACCCAAGTCAAGGCAAAAAACAAATACAAACATATTGATAACAATTGCAAGAAAGCATTAAACAAAAGTGCAGTAGAACTAAATAGGAAAACATGCATGCTATCAGACAATTGAGGGATTCAAGCCAAGGCTACCCTTCAACATGTTCAAAAGTTGAATTGCCATGGTACACATACAATGTACATGTATGATCATCATGTAGCATGAACCATAAATGGCTGTTAAACTTGTCACATTGACACAGACACTGCCACAACACTAATTAATTGATACATGTTTATACATGTATACTAGCATGACTATAGTAATATATATTTGATAATATCCATCTAAAAATCATCTGATATCATAATTTAATCAGTATTTGATTAAAAGTCAAATGCTCATGTACATGATGTAGGATACAAAGAAACATACATGAAGAGCAAACAAACAATTGACCATTCATATATGTATATATCTGGGAATGTTTTCTGTTTAATTTCTATGAATGTAAGAAGAAGTTGATACTTTACATGTACAAAACAATGTATGTGTACTTCCCATTTTAATCTGATATCCATACTATACTTAATTTTTTTTTATACAATAACTAGTCTAAAAATTTAAATACAGACAAAATATTCAACGACTGAGCGAATAAGACAAGATGCGTTGTCCCTGAGTAAATTTTCAGCGTTGTAAGGTCACAAGTTGTAAAGCTTTTCAATATTTGAATTCTTTGATTATTTATTCTTTTCATTACATCATGTACAATATGTACATTGGCAAATAGCATTTTTACAACAAATATTATTCTATTATACTGTTATAAAATGTATGTGTTTTTTAATATATGTCCAGTTTTCACTTTATTATATTTGGTAAGAAAATTTGTATTACAAACTAACAAACATCATTTGTACATACATACAATGTGCATGTACAAATGATGTACATTGTACTGCTACATATATACATTCCTTATCTATGTGCTATCAAAATGAAGAACATTTTTGTAACAGAAATTTATATTTCATTTTTTAGAGAAACCCTCCTTGTTAAAGATGTGACATTAATCCCTCCAAACCTACAAAACACAATTGATAAGGTAAGTTGCAGATTATCTGAGATATTTTTGATTATCATCCCAAGAAATGTAGCATACATGTATTACTCTTCTTTCATTTATATGATCATGAAGATACATGTACCTTGTAATTTGTACAGTTGTATATGTATTTCTGCCATCTGTCCTGTTAATTTAAATGTACATTAGGGGTCAGAAAATAATCAAAACATGATACATGTATAAAGACTAATGGTGTGCATTTTCATTAACTAATACACAGGGTTTTTTCTGTGTTCAGATTGATAGCAATTATGTTGTCAATTGTTGTAGTGTCATTGATAAATGAATGAAATAAATGGTTGTACCTAAAATTATTTGAAACATGTCTGAACTTAACTCTTATATATAGATACAATTTACATTGTTTAACCAATTTTTATTTACATTTGTATATCTATATGTACATGTACATGTACATGATCAATGTATCAATGATGACAAGGAACTTTTTATTTAAATTTCAGCGATGCTAATTAACCTTGTTAATGACTGTGGAGAACTTATGCTACATTTACCTAATACACAGACAAACACAGATGGGCATATGTAATAAATAGATCAGTTTTCTAAGATACATGTTCATGTTTATTGTTATATCATGTATATTATGCCTTGTCTTTAAAAAAGATAGATATGAAACATGAACACATATGTACAGGTTCCATGTTTATATGTATTAGAGAGTTATCTAACCTGTTTAAAAGCTGATAACTACTTAGTACTATCAAAATTTTAGTCTATTTGTTTCTCTATTTGTCCATGATTTATCTTTTAATGGATAGAGTTTGAAAATTAAATCTATAAAGTTGGATAAAATATTCATATAATGCTTGCATTGGTACAAAGCCATTTTGAAAATAAGAAGATGTGGTATGATTGCCAATATGAAAACTCTCCCCAATACATGTACTTCACATGACATATAAAGGAACCACTTTAAGTCATCATACAACCTTACACAATAAGACAAACCCATACTACATAATCAGCTATAAATTTAAACAATTCAAAGGAGAAGACTAAATACAACTACTGAATTATTGGTTATACAGCATTAAAATACAACTACTGAATTACTGGTTCCTGACTTGGGACAGACACATACAGAATGTGGCAGGGATACACTACTTGTAGATTGAACTTTATTAAAAAATTACCCATTAATTTATCAAACTAAAAATGCCTATTACTAAGTGAACTCAGATTACTCTGTTGTTTACATATTTGTTAAACTATAATTTGCTTCTTGTAGAAATTAGCCTGTAAGATCAAGATGCAGATATATCCACCAGATACCAAATGCCACACCAAAGCAGACATTTTCAAATGTTGAGAGACCTATGAATACATCTACATCCTTCTTCGGACTTTGAAACAACTGATTGAGTATGTTAGCTAACATTTAATCAATTATGTTTGAACAGTTCTACACAACAGCCTGGGTGGATTTTGCTTTTTCCACCGGCCCACTCCAGCTATAATCTCTTTTTTGTTAAAATATTGATATCTAATGCTTATCTGCTTTTTTTCAATTGATTGTACTTGGAAGTCTTTTGATTAAACAAAAGAAATTGCATGCCCACTCCTATGGGTGGGCAGAGTTGACAAGATAGAAAGTTTGCCCACTCCCACTGGACGGGTGGACAACACAAAATCCACCTGAGCTGTAGTGTATATTTGAAAGTCAATGACTTCTATTAAAAAAAAGAAAAAAAAAATCTAGAACTTTATAATCTTTTTTTTTCAATGCCCCTATTTATATACAAAAGAAGATGTCATATGATTGCCAAAGATACAACTCTCCACAAGAAACCAAGTGACACAGAAGTTAACAGCTACAGGTCATTGTAAGGCCTTCAACAATGAGCAAAGCCCATACCGCATATTCAGCTATAAAAGGCACTGAAATGACAAATGAAATATTATGCATGGTGGGGGTGAAATAAAAAGTGTCTTCTGACCCCTGATTCCCCTACATTTATTTCTGGAACATCCCTCAGTGTTGCAACACATAAACACATTTGGTAGTCAGATTGCTTTCAACCATATACTATAGTGATAGTTTTCTTCTTCAGAATGCTAAATTTAAAAGTTTTAATAAATTTGTGATGAATTTTCTTTTTTACTTCCAGTTAGGCAAGATGTTATCTCTCATATCAAAGAGATGGAATATGAAACTGGCAGCCAGTATTGATATAATGTGGTACTAAAAGCTCCAATACCATCAGGGCGGAAGACATAACAGGAATTGTATGGGATTTGACCAACCTTAGACTAAAAAGAAAAGTTGTTGCTGCATTACAGATATTTTGAACTCATCAATTTTTATATATGTTTTAATGTTAATTCTCTCTCTTATGAATAATATGATATCTATACTTGCAATGAGCATGAATTGAAAATTCCTCATGTTTGTAAAACTGTTTTCCCTTGACATTGACCACATTTCATGGATTGGTGAACAAAGTTATGTACCCATGGTCAAGTCCATGTATCAGATTCAAAAAGCAATAGGTCTGCTTAATTTGGTATACTGCATGATTGATCCTGATCTCATTGTCATGTTTTATTGATCAATTTTAATATTCAAAAGATTTAATATTGATTGTACATTGTATATATAGATATGATAATATTTATTTGTATCCTTTGAACCATCATGACCATGTTATACTTTCATGATAATGTACAAATAAATATTGAAATGTGATAGAGTTTATTAATATCATCGAAGAAGATTATTTCTATTATTTATTATGTGCATGAAGTAGAATAAACACTCTCTGAAATATTTCATGGGAGATAATTAACCTAACTGAGTTCAATGTTGAACAGGAATGATGGGGTATGTTTTAATGAGCTCTAGTTAATGCTGGTGTGAAATATAAGAAAATGCATCCTCAGTCTGAGCCCTTATGCTTTCATGTGATGTCTGGTGTTGCACATTGGACAAAATCGAAAACATGTAGCAAAACCATAAATATTGTCCAACATGTTTAACCCCACCACATTATGTATGTATGTGTCTGTCCCAAGTCAGGAGCCTGTTATGCAGTGGTTGTGGTTTGTTTGTGTGTAAAATATTTGTTTTTTTATCATTTTTTTTTTAAATAAGGCCGTGTGTTTTCTCGTTTGAATTGTTTTACATTGCCATTTTGGTCCTTTTAACCTGACTATGCGGTATAGGCTTTGCTCATTGTTGAAGGCCGTAGTTACCTATAACTTAATTTCTGAGTCATTTTGGTCTCTTGTAGAAAGTTGTCTCATTGGCAATCATACAACATCTTCTTTTATTATATACTTTTGAAATATGAGCAAAAAGGAGAGAATTTCCATATTTCAGGTCCTAAAATTACCTTGACCTTTGACGTTTTGACCTCAAGGTTGAAGCTAATCCTATATCTAATGCATATCATAAAGTTATCATAATTAACAAATGTAATGAAAGATTATAGTACATAAAGGTAAGTTTACTATAGAAAATTGAGCAAAAAAGGAGGTCATTGTATACTTTGAGCTCCTCAAATTACTTGACCTTTTGACCTGTTGACCCCTAAAGGTTGAAACCAAACCAAGATCTTTTGCATATCATCAAATGGTCTTTATTTACAAAGGTTGTGAAGATTATGGGACTAATAGGTAGATACACTTTTGAAATTTAGCAAAAAAGGAGATTTTTGTTGATTTTTAGCTCCAAAAATGACCTTGACCTTTGACCTTTTGAACTTTACATGTCATAAATATCATAGTTTATTCCTATTATAAGATTATATGAAGTATAGTTAGTTTTGCTAAAGATTTACATTAATTATACCAAAAAACATCAGAACAGGGATACCAAGTCTTCATTTACGAACTGTGACCTTGACATTCTAAATAAAAATTTCTTGAAATTGGTACGGTAAAAGTTTCTAAAAATTTTTTTTAGGATGAAACAATATGTAAAGTTAATTTAAATGTCATTTTTTAATGCTCTGCTAAAATATTCACTTTTGAACTAGTGAAGATATAAAATTGACAAATTTTAGACTTTTCTCCTTTTCTATTATTAGTAACAATAACACAGTTCTAAAAATAGAATAGCAAAAAAACAATTTATTTTTTATGTTTAATTTTACAAGGTTACATGTACGGTTCCTTTTAAAAGATAGATTAGTAAATTATACTATATAGATTTCTTAAAATTACATCCTATTAAAACCCCTTATTTGGCATTTGAGGACAAAAAAAGGGGGGCACTGTAACCCAGCTCTGCTGTTAACCTCAAATATTTTGCGGATTTTTATTTCATAGTAAAAACTCTTAGACCCCCCTACTTACAATCCTTGATAAAAATGTAAATTATTTTGCTTGTTGTATATTGGCTAATTATGGGCCGGATACCTTAAGGAAAATGGTTATATGCAAACTAAAGAGAATAATTTTCTTTAAAAAATATCAAAAAATAAAATATGTATCCTAGTCCTGATTTTTAAGTAAATTTGATTTCTTTTTTATTCAAAATGGTCTAAGGGAGATAACTCCTTTTAAGAAACATTACTTTCTCTTACTTAACAACAATTGCCATGTGACTGAAAAACATCCAAATCGTTATTTTAATAGAAATAAACATACCTGTACCATTTTCTATCTTTTTATGAAAATACAGAGTGGTTCATATTTAAGGTAGCACAATACAAAGATTTTTTACTTCCAATCACTAACCTTTGAAATGCTGTAACTTTCTTATGAATGCATAGAAAATAATAAAAGAGGTATACATAGATAGATAAAAGATTAATCTTTTAAATGAATGCAATATTTTTATTATGCAATCATTATGTAATCAATTATTATGTAATTAGTGGCAAAATATGGGTACGCTCACTTGAATAAATTTAGCTCTATCATCTCTTTAACTATACAGAAAATTTTAACGAAATCTTAATCAACATATCATGGGCTTCAAAAGGGTGTCTCAGATTGTCTCTATGGTATTCCATTCTCTCATAAATCTCTAATTAGTGTAAACATCCTAACCACATAAAAGACGATAATGTTTAATTAGGTGTAAAATTTGTTCTATACATTCTATCTAAAATCTGAGACACCCTTTTGTAGATAATGGCCATAGGAACAACATATAATAAAATCAACTCTCTAGGGATACCTATGCAGAAGCTAATTTCATTTGAAAGTGGAAATTTGGTGAAAAGTATTTTAGACACAGTTAACATTATAATTGGTTACATAATTGTTGCATGATACTAACATTGCATTAATTTGAAAGAGTAATCTGATAGCTATCCAAAACTACCATTTTTATAAATTTTCAAACATTATTAAGAAAGTTACAGCATTTTAAAACTTGGGAGTTGGAGTTATAAAATCTTTGTATTGTGCTACCTTAATAAAAAGGAATAAATAGTATAAAGACTATATTTTCTTAATTCACCCCTGAACTGCAATGTTTACAATTACTCATTTCCTGTTTGCAAAGATTTTGCATCTGCTGTGTTTCATTTGACATAACACAGTTTTATTCCGTTTTAACTGTAACGGGAATCCATATCTCCTTTAAGAAGATACTGTGCATGATGTGGAAATATTTTAGAACTTTTTTAGACAAAGGCGAGTCCTTTCACAACGTTTCCAGTGCCAGTGGCATGTCATGTGTCAACCATGCTACCGAGTTCGATGACAGTTACGAAGCTCGAGAATTCCTGTTGTTGTAGTTTTCAATTTATCAGGACTGTATCATAATCAAAGACATCCCAACGAAGACCAGCTAGTCGAACAATAAGACTGCAACTCATACATTGTATAGAAGTACCAAGATTACATAGAAAATATCATTGTCAATGTCCATGGCTGCATGTGCAAGCAATGAAGCATGACACAACTTGATAACTTCTAAGGACATTGTGTGTGTTTCGTTAGGCCATGTGTGGCTTTTCACTTGACCTTCTTTTGACTGTGTGTCCTGTTTATCGGAATAAATCAGAGAAAACAGTGTATACACACTCTATCCACTGTGAAAAGGGAGATCAATAACAGGAGTATCCAAGCATGACCAAAACAGAAAGATCTCTATTTACTTATGTTGTTTCACGTTGTGTAAATGTGAATTCTTTTGCAGATTCATCCGACTCCTCTCCGAAAATTGTGGCATTGGGAACAATTCAGGACGAGTATCCACCCCCTGGTCCATCGACATCTGAAATTTCTTCCCAGGAATTGACCGAAATTAGTTCAAGCAACACTTGTTTGGTAAAATGTACTGTGACAAATGAAAATAAATCGTCAGATTCTATGAAGAATTCAAGTAAATCGTCTGATTCTCTCGACCCAACACATTTTAGGCATAAACAGACAGATGCAGATAAACTAGTCTTCCTTTCTTCTAAAACTAATACAAAACCTGTGAAATACTATCCTCAAAAAGGAGGGAGACGCTATTTACCTTCATGGGAGTCTCAATATACTTGGCTCCGATACTCAGAATCGGAAGATGCCGCATATTGTGAATGTTGCATGATATTTTCTGATAATGCTTCGTTGTTCGCTAATAAAGGATTCAGTGATTGGAAGAACGCAGTAGGCGTAAAACGCTCTTCTCTGAAAATTCACGAGGAAAGTGATGCTCACATTTATGCCGCCGAAGCAGCAAAAGATTTCATTGCAATTTGTCAGAGAAGTAAACTGGACATTTACTCTTCGCTCAGCAAAAGTTATGAGAATAGGGTTGCTAAAAACAGGGCGATATTGATTTCTATCATAGACATAATTGTTGTTCTTGGTCAACGAAATATTGCTTTACGGGGTAATTGGGACAGGGAATTAAAAAAAGAGGACGGAAATTTCAAACTTTTCATCGACTGGAAATCAACATATGATCTTACTTTGAAAGAGCATCTTGAGACGGCAAGTAGATCATTGCGTTATTTATCACCCAAAGTGCAAAATGAACTTATTCAATGCTGTGAGTTAGAAATTAGAGAACGCCTGATAGATAATTGCAAGAAAAGTAAATTCTTCACGGTGTGTGCTGATGAAACAACTGACGTGTCCGTTAAAAAGCAATTATCAATATGCGTGCGGTACGTAGATTCCGACACTAACGATATCCGTGAAGACTTTTTAGGCTTTGTTGAACCAGGTCAAGTTGATGCTGAACATATATCTAAAGCAATTTTGGAGAATTTACAGAATTGGGGATTGAACTTGGTTAATCTTCGCGGACAAGGTTACGACGGTGCCAGTGTAATGAGTGGTGTAGTTTCTGGTGTTCAACAACGTATAAAAGAGCAATGTCCGAACGCGCCCTATGTTCACTGTAAATCGCATAATTTAAATTTAGTAGTCACAGATAGCTGCATAAATGTCAGACAGGTCCGAAATCTGATGGCATCTGTTGGCCAAATGACTTGGTTTCTATGTGCATCTTACAAACGGAAAGACATTCTGAAGTCTTTTACTGGAGATAAAGACTTGTTAAATGAGCTCCTCGAAGGTGTAGACAGTGACGGTGATAATATAGATGTATTACTACTGAAAAAAGGTGGGGATTTATCTGTTGCCAAACTTTGTGAAACCAGATGGACCGCCAGAGTTGATGCCGTATCTTCACTAATGGCACAGTATCAGTCGGTGCATTCCGCCATAGGCAAAATTGAAACCGTAAGTTCAGCAGATGCCAGAACTAATGCAGCTGGATTCAGGAGACTTCTTGAAGATTCTGAATTTATTATAGCAATAGTTGTTGCTCAGTTTGTGTTGAGCCTTCTTAAACCTTGAACACTTTTTTTGCAGAAAACTGACTGCAATATGGTGACCGCTTTCGATGAGGCTAACGGTTTAATAAAAATACTTGGGGAAAAACGCAATGATGAACAATTTAATCAGTTGTTCAGTAGAGCTAAAAGAATTGCTGATAGGCTAGAGGTAGATTTAAGACCGAAGCGACGTGTTGGGCGTCAGGTTCATCGAGAAAATGCAGCTTTAGAAAGTGACCCAACGTCTCATTGGCGCATTTATTCACATTTACACAACGTGAAACAATGTAAGTTAAAATTATATCTTTCCTGCACATAAAAATGTATTTCTATATGTGAGTTATGCCTAGATAGAATAAATGTACCGTATGATTGAGACACGCACACTTTTTTAGAACACTTTTTTAGAAGTGTGTATGCTAAAAGACGAAATGCATCTCTTACTCAACTAAGATACGAACAGGCACGGTCGATCAAGATTTTTTTTAATTCACACCCCGTCCACTTTTGAAATGTCATTAGTCTATATACGCCAGAGTCGGAACTCGAATATATTTAACGACAACAACCAGTGTTTGCATTGTTTTCTATCTCTTTGACATAACACCCATTTTTTTATTCAAACAAACGTAAGCACTGTCATAACTGGCAACTCCGACTATGGTGTTTCGATTATTTTTTATTATTAATGCGATGCTTACGCAAGCAAGCGTCAAGTTACTATACATCAAGGTTTTCGTCGTCACTAAATGATAGTTCAAAGGGATATTGGGCCAGGTGAAATTTGGGCGGTATATCAGAAATGCTTGTTTTAAACATTATTTTCTGGATTGGTTTATTTTTAAATAAACAGGTAGAAACAACGTTTTGTACTGCCGACACCCGTTAATTTCAAAAACCAATGCAGACTATAACCAATTTTATTTTGTTCACTAAAAATTGATGCAGGACTGAGGTTGTTGATTCATTCCAATTATAGGGACAGGTATTGATTGATTGTTTTGTTGGTTGCTTAACGTCCAGTGGTAAATATTTCATGCATATTCATGACGAGAACAAGTTTACAATATATACAATAGTTAGGTCTTGTCATAATAAAGGCCATTTGGGTTGTTGGAATGATTTTCGGGGAAATTTGGACTGCCGCTGGAAAAAAATGAGGATAAATTCGAATAGGCCGGTGTGGGACTCCTATACTTACCATTGACTTCTTTTCTTTTCAAAGAACCAGTCTTCAGCCAATTTTGCAATGACATCTTCAAAAACACTTTGCTGCTTTCAAACCGTTTTAAAAAATTTGCAAGGAGATGAAATATTAAAATCTGGACCTGCTCAAGCCCCGGTAATTATTGTCTTGTATCACGTGTATTAACAAATACTACCCATACATTGCCAAACTATTATTAAAATCAATATCATAAACATTATAACAATTTATGACCTGTCATATATATACAGTGATCAAAGGAATATTAGACAACCGAAGCGTTAGACATTAAGAATGATTGATTGATTGCTTGGTTCTTGCTTGAAATCGCATCAGAACAACAGCGAATCAGAGTTGGTTTAACATATTAAATTATTACAATTTAATGTAGTTTTTAAAATGAGACAAGAGGTCCTTCAAAAAAGGAAACTCATGTTGAAAAGAAAATGACCAGATCTGAATACCATCTACAAATTAAATTTCAAAACTAACACTTAGTCTATAGTCACAATAGTAGCACAATAAAGAAATTAAAGTCTAGACTCTCGTCGTATAAAACAATTTCATATAAATATATTTTTTTTTTTTAAATTTCCAGCATGAGGCATTTGCCTCAATTGCCTCAATGTAGTTACGGCCCTGGATGGGATATTATCTTATACCAAAGCATCTGCACAGCTTGACCCCTGATATCATTACAAAAATTTGCGACGCATTTGAAGCAGATTTGTCAAACAAGAACGATTTTATTGCTGAAGTGGAAAGATTGAGGATCAGGGTTGATGTGCATTCGGCTGGAGAGTGCGTTAGTTTGAAAGATTCGCGAACACATTTTGCCTCATTTTTAAACGAGGCTAGTTACGGCTCTGTGCTACCCACCTAACATAGCAACAAAATTGATGCTACACAACCTGTGATGACACCCTTTAGTTATTACAGGCACATTTTTCTGTAATAACATATAGGTGTACTATGCAAAATTGGCAAACTATGAACTGTTATATCTTCAAATAGTATGTATACATATAGAAAAAAGTAATATCAATAGAATTTTTATACATTTTAACTACACTAATGATGTATATTGCCCCTTTGAAACATGTAACATACATATGTTATCACAGTTCTTTGACTTTTTAGTCCACAATAACAAATGTATGTTATTTTCCTGTAATAACCCTATAGAGTTATATTCCTTACTGACAACATGTATTTTTAAGAGTTGTGGAAAAGAAAAAAATCTGGCTAATTTAAATGCCCTTTCTTTGTCGGGGAGAGATTTACAACTGTTTGATTGAAATTTTATTAGATTTGTACCATGACCACTCAAATGATATTTTTTTAATGACTAAATACTAAAAACCACCTCCCCATATGTCATGTATGTTATAAATTCTATCAGTTGTTATCAGGTTATGTTATAAATGTTATACTAGTAATTACAAATTATTGTATTTACTGATCATGCTGATTGAAGATCATCCTGATCTTTTAACATTGTTTAACAAAATGAAAACTTGTATCTTCTATGTTATACATGTACTGATCATGATGTACATGTAAATCATGTTCAACATTTTATGTCTTATTTTTTAGGTATTTCTAACCAAGAAAACTAGTACTGAATAAGGTAATTGATATTTTTTAAATTAATAAATAATAAATGGATTATAAAACTGATGGACAATTTTTCAGCAATTCATGTGTACATGTACCTACAATGTATACAGTGAAATTGTTTCATTAAAGCATCATATACATTTATCTTGATATTTAAAAAAATAACTAGTTTATACATTGTACTTGTTTGCAATGAACTTCAAAGCATGTTAGAAATTTTGTAATGCAAAATATTGTACATACATTTACATGTATCGTATATCCACCCTTGGATTTCAAGCATCACTTGATTTTCTCAACAATAACTTAAATTTGGGGATTGCATGTATATTCATGTATGTATGAGATCAAGAGCAGTTAATACATAACTTCAGTTTCATTAGGTACATTTTGTAACATCTTTGCTAACCAAGGATTACGATCCACTCCCCTTTACATTTGAACAAGATATATTTGTTTTCCCATTCATAATTACTTTCATATATTTTAAAGGAGAGTTACTAATTACATTATGCACTGACTTTATTCTTTTATATTAGGAAATTCTGTCTTTTATTTCAGGTTTCACACACACAATGGTGGTTCATGTGAGAGGAAGAAGTGATTTGTTGGAGAAAGTTCTTGCTTGTCTTTATCTACAAATGATGTACATTTTACATTACACAGAACATTGAGGGATTGTTTGAACGAAGCCTAAGAACACAGAGAAAGAATTACAAGAATACATTCTTATAGATACAAAGCAAAGCAAATATTATAAAAAAAAATATGGAGCTGAAAGTTTACTTGAATGATATTTGAATATAATATAAATAAATATATACAGATTTTTGCTCACATTGTTTTGAAAATATATCAAAATATTAACTTTATAAATCTTTTGAGAAGACGTATTTTCATTTCCTCTTGTTTTGAATATTCTTTTGTACATGTATACTGCAATGGATTTTTAGAAAAGTCAATTATAATACCAGCTGTTAGCTATAGCTAATGTACTTGTCTGTCCCTTACCTCACCAAATAACTGACCAAAGGGTCTATTGTCACCATTTGGCATTTGCTGTTATTTCAAGTCTATATGAAAGAAAGGAGATGTGGGTTGTAATGTAAAAGTCAAATAAACAGAAAACAAACAACACAAGCACATCTTTTATGAAACAACCAAGCCAATTGAGAAAGGCAATGGTTTGAATAGATTAGTGGTACATGTACTTGGTTTATTACAAAAACATGTGGTTCCCTTTTTGACAATTTTATTCCCAACAACCTTAATACTGATAACTCATCAGTTTTACAAGGTATCAAGAACATGAAGAAGGTATGAAGAAAAGAAAAAGAGGTAATCCTAACACCTGAAGTATACATTAGGGAGACAGCAACTCAACAACACAAATATGTCACAATTATTTTAAATACCATACAATTATCAGACCGCTAATGTCAAAGCAAGAAAACTGAAATATCTTTATTTTAGTCAGAATATTTTACTCAATTTGATCAATAGCACTTTCAAATTTTAGGAACATAATGAAACCAAACAAATAATGATATGTTCATATTAATCTTAAGTCGAAAAAATGATTTTCCAAAAATCGTGTCATTTCTGAAAGATAAAGCATTTCTTTTGAATATTCACAAGTTTGCCTACTTATGACCAACAAAATAGAAATATGTTTGGTACTGTAAGTCAAAGGTCAAAGTGTGGTCACTGGTACAGTGTGTACAGTTTAAAATATATCAATATGTCTCTTGTCAATCAGTATTTAAAGTACAGATCTGAGAATACTCACACTCGCTAACAGCTAGATTACAGCCAATAACAATAAGTACAAAAATATGCATGAAAGACTAAAATATCAGTCTGTACATTTACTGTACACGTCCAAAATCCAATGAATCTAGTGTACAGACCTCTTAAACAGTCGGGGGAAAAACACAAGCTTGTGCAATGCCAAAATATAGGTATCGAGATTGTTTTGAAGTTCTAGATCTAACAATAAGTAAAGGTTTTTCAGCTTTCTATGTCGAATATTTAGCTACATTGTAATCTGACACAAACGGCATGAATAAACTTCTGTCTAAACATCAAAATTCGCCTCGGGTTTTGTACATTTTTTAAAAATCATACCCTTGGCAAGGTGATCTTAACGTTGAAGCTTTATTGCATACACCTGTTAGTCTTCCTTCTGACCATGATTACTCTAATAAAAAGTTCGTCGCTACTTAACAGAATTGTATATTTGGTCAGCATCTTAAGTGTTATGAGTTGAAATATATGTTATGAAAAAAAAGAAGATTTGGTATGAGACAACTCACCTCTAGAGACCAAAGGTAATGGAAGGTGTACAATTTTGAGATTTGTGGGGTACTTACTTACCTTCATCTCCAGCTTGGACAAGTCAGAATACTTGAAAATTGGTAATTATTTTTTTTACCTTTTTGTCGAGCACGCGACATTTTGGGGTAAAAGCAAATACTAGTACTAAATAATGTTCGCTAGGAGTCAGAAAATTGCTTTGTTCTAGGTACTTTTCTTCTTGTGGAGTCTTTCAACTTGTCAGCTTGCACATATTGTAGTTAAAAAAAAGACTAAGTGTCGTTCTTTTATCATTCATATTTTATTAACATTAATCGTCAGAAACACGCATGAAATATTTGCCACTGGATGTTCTAAAAACTAACAATCATAAATAGATAATCGTCCAGTGTTGCGTAGATGGCGTATACCATGGAAAATAAATATGTGTATTCCCCCGCAACTGAACATTTAGGGGGAGGAGGGGCATATTGTTATACCCATGTCCGTCCCTTTTTGGTATATAGTTATTCAGCTTAACTCCTCCTACAGTTTGAATTCTAGGAAGTGTTCTCTTTGCTATATATTTGTATACATATTGAAGGTGTGCATGTGGTCAGGGTTTTGATTTTTATTCTTTTGGGAGATACCAGCGGGAGTTTAACTTTTGTCATTTTTTAGGGTATAAGCGGTTAAATGTTATAATTATTTTAGAATAACACTTTGCATATGTGGGGGCATCAATTATGACTCCCAGACACAATAATATCTCAAAGAAAGTCATACATTGACTTTGCTATAATATAGTTACTTCAGAGTGCAGTTCTGGGGCGTCACTTTGTATAGTTTTTCATTAAATCTTTTAAAAAAATTTGTTATTTTGCTCCGCTTATCGGTATACAACATATATTCCGCTTTCTGAATTTGCCCCATTTTTTTTTTACATGATGCAGATTTCATTCAAAGAAAATGTTGGGTTAAACCTAGCTATATAGCAAGCATAAGTTAACCTTTTGGTTATCTTTCCATTTTGTGTTAAAAGAATGATGCTTCTGACACGTCCATAATACTGATGAAGTTAAGTTATTTCCAGGAAGTCCCCCCCCCCCCCCCCCCCCCCCAAGGCAATTGATTCTTAAGTGGTGAAGACATGCTCTTTTTTCTTTTTTTTTAGCCACATATATTTTTAGCATTCTACTTAGTGATGTGTCTTCATAAACCTCAAAATCGATTTTTTTGGGAAACAACTTCTCAACAAACCGGATCGTATTTACCTTAAAAAGTCAATATTCACAAAAATTATCTATGCTTTTGCTTCAAAATTCAACAGACTATCTTTTAAAATGGTTTTAAAACATTATTCACATTAAACTAGCAATAAAAAGTAAATAAGGTTATCTACAGAAAGCTTATTTATATAATTATTGAGAAAAAAGTGCATAAATATTTAAAAAAACGTGACGACATGATCAACATTTTTATGAAAATTCTGTACTAGGCTACATATTTTTATTTTTGATATGTTTTAGACAAGAGTCAACTGAAATAGTATGATCAAACAAATCAATTCTATCATCAGGGTCTAGGGAGAAAATAGAGTTTGAAAATTTCAAATTTTTGACAATTTTCCAACTTGAAAATATTTGTTAATTTGGTTGTCATGGTAACCAAGTTTCCCTTCTTGCATCCATCTTTTCAAATGTTTCCTATTTAAGTTGAACATTATAGATTGAAAGATCTGGTATATACTTTTTTATACAGTTCATAAGTATTGCACTATTTCCAATTAGAAACAATATACAAATTTTGGGTTTTTAAGGCCATTAAACACCTTGTTGCTAGGAACAGCCGTTTCCATAGCAACAACTTGATTTTTTGTGTGCAAATTGCCATTTATACTAATTTTGCCTCAAGTTGAATCAATTAAACTATAGCAGATGAATATCCTTCACTATGGATGTATCACCCTTTGCATGATTCTTAGCTGGACTGCTACTTAACCAGGGTACAATATATATTTATTTTCTGATTTATAAAATTAATGTATAATGATCATAATCATATTATCCTGATAATAATCAAAATGTATTTCAACATATTTAAAGTTTAGCAGGTCAGGTTTGTATTCTCTTCTCCTAAGTTATAATTTCACTTCTTACTTGAGCTCTTTGTCTACTAAACAAACTTGTATCTAGTGGAAAAGCCTCATACAGTTACATGTTTTGCATACAGCATACTGTTCATGTAACACTAGACAAATTTATCCAGATAATAATATTTTTAATGAACTAATAGGCCATGGAGACAAAAAAAATCAAAAGTATGGCAAACTTTTGTAAAGGTATATTTTCGAAGCCTACATTGTACATGTACATGTGTGTAGATTACTTATAAAGCCCTTTTTAATACATATTACTACATACACTACCCTATATTTCATGTCTGATATGTTTTTTTCATGTCAAACAAAACTGAAGAATTAATTTATAGTTTAACACTTTTTATTTGTAGGGCTATATATATACAAGAAATTCTCAATTAAGAATAGAAAATAGCCAGGTCAAGCTAAATACATTTATAGAAGATATTATTAACTAATATATTATTTTAACTGTTTGCATAATATGGTAATCATATATATAATAACATAATTAGTATAGATTATCGGATTTTCTACACATTGATATCGTAAAATATCAGCCGCGAGCCACAATGTGAACCTTTTTGGCGGGTAAGCACATCGAACGAGCATAACAGTTTCAAATTGTGTCGATATTGTACGATATCTATACGAAGAAGTCCCGATTATCTCTTCATCGTTCTATTACTGGTCTTTTTCCTCTCCCTAAGACTGTTTAACACTTGACGAAAGCAAGCTTGATAACGTCTCCTCTCCCATTGTTAAGCCGCTGATAAATTCTCCTTTCACATTGTGACGTCGCTGATAATGTCTGGTCTCGTTTTGAAGTCTTGATACGAGAATTACGTAGCGACAAAGCAGTGTGATATAGGCGTAGGGAAGGACGATAATACATGTTATACATTTGCACATCAGTTTTATTAAAAAGGTCTTTGTTAACTTTGTTTTACCATTTAATCACTTTGCTAATTTAATTTGTAGTGCTATATTGGGCGGCTCCTATAGTTTCCATTCAAAAACTAACAACGAATAATGAACTGTTCATACATTTAGTTTCAAATATCAAAGAGGGAGATTTTTATTGGTACTTTTGAAGATAGTTCACCTGTTAGATTAGTTGATTGATTGTTTGTTGCTAATGTCCAATGGCAAATAGTTCATACATGTTTAGGACAAGAACAAATTAAATAATTACATTATTTGGGTTCTTTTATATGCTAAATATAACAAAGTATATAAGTTTAAGATTTTGCTATTGGCCCCATTTTAAATTGGTTCACATTGATTTCAAAATGGTCCAATTTTTTTTTCTCTACACAACTTGAATTCTTGAGGTTCTTTTGATATAAACAATGCAAATGTTTGATATTTAGATTTTTACCTTTAACCCGGTTTTCAAATTTGGCCACATTTTAAGGTCCAAAGTGTCTAAATGTTAACTTAGTTTAATTTGAAAAAAAAATGATCTCTAATTACAATGAATTAGTTTTTTTTTATGTATAGGAATTATCAAATATCCTGAATATGTACTTAGATTTATGAATTTGATCCTATTTTTTAAGTTGGCTCAATTGGGGTCCATCATTTAAATGTGTTTGATTTCAACAATAATTCTATAGATACTGATTCAGCCTGAATCTAAACCTGTATTTAGTTTTTGGCCCTTTTGATTAAAATCAAATGATTGGATTAGAGCGTTCCTGATGAAAAAAAAACAGAACATCGCTACGGGCGCATGCAATTATTAAACGTGTTGTTTTCAATTTTACGTGATAATTTACCCGCTACCCCCCCCCCCCTAAACACACACCATCCGACCGTAAAGGAAGAGTATTACAATTACCATTATCCGTCCGTATGTCCAAAAATTGGTTTCCGTTCTATAACAAATGTTATGAAACTTATACAGAATGCTTATTAAATGGACATCTATGAGAAAACCATGCAGATGGTGCTCCATGCAAAGTTGTTTGATTTTGATGAAACTTTGCTGACATGTTAAGGTTGACCTCATATGAAAGTCATGCAAGTTTGAAGCCCTTACATTGCTGGTAACCATGGCAACGATAGGGATTTAGGGTATTTTCGAGTTTATTTATAGATGCATTTACTGAAATGCATAGATTTCATAAATTTCTCAAATAGAAATAAATACTATAATACTTCTGAGTGTTTAAATACTTTAATAGCACAGATAGGATGTGTATGAAGTATAAATCACATAATTTTATTAAACATAATGATATATATAGAAAATAAGGGTGTGGCAAAACACATAAAATGATAAAAAATATGGCCTTTTCATCAAATCACACTAAAACAGACAATACAGCCCAAAAGTCGCTTTAATTTACCCTAAATTTCAGAAATGCTTTGCATTTTCTTTGGTTCAAAATATTTTGAAGGGATTTCGGTTGCAAATTAATTTTACAGATTTTATTGATAATTTAGATAGCCTCTCCCCTTTTTTTGTATTTTCGCAATAAATTGAGGAAAGTCTCATATTTTAATGAAACCAAGCATTCAAAAATAAATACTTGAATTATACAGATTGTAACATGCAATATAGGTAAATCAAATAGAAAATTCAAAGTGAAATGGATTTTTGTGTCACAAACAATAGTAAGTATAGGCTTAAAAAAGGGGGGGAGCTGCCAAAGACAATTTTTTTTGGCATTTTTTTTTATTCCAAATTCCTTTAGTACACTTGTCCCTATTACTTTAAAGAGTAAAATCCATTCATTTCTTCCTAGTAATCCAATTTTTGGTTATTGCAGCTTGCTAATTACAAAAGTTGTATTCTGGTTACTGAAAAATGATATGAAATTCAATGTCAAGTTCATCATATTGAAAAATCTTAAGTATTGACATTCAGAAGTTGTGTCTGACAGGTAAACAAAATTAAGACACGTTGCAACCTTTTACTTGCATGCTGGTTACCATACAAGTCATTTTGATCATGAGTACCTGAGACAGTGTGGATAAAATGTACAAAGGGAGATAGTCCAATAAAAATGCTGATTTTTAAAACCTTAAAATTGCATATACATATTAATTTAAACTATCATACACTTCATCAATTTAATAAAATATAAACTAATCTCTCCTTGGTTATCTGGAGAAAGAGTTAATAGTGCATTTGAGCATATACTTTTGGTTTGCTTTTGTTGTAGTACTTTCTAAAATTCTCCTAAAAAAATGTCTAAATTTATAAATTCTCTTTTAGCATTGATAAATTTTTAAATATATTTTAATCTGTATAAATGATCATAAATGATATTTTTTTTTATAGCATTAGTATTATATTTAACAATCAATGAAGATGATACAATAACACTAAATGGTGCTTACATGCAAGAATAAGATTATTATAAACATACATAAAAGTTGATTCGAATTGACTTAAAAGTTAATTTCGAATTGACTTAGCAGCACAAGACAATTATTGCATTAGGTATGGAATTTAGGGAAGTATTAAATTGTTTCCATACTATCTTATAAGAATTTACATACATGTAACTACATGAACTATGAAAGGTAATTTACTAATAATTCAGTCAATAAAACTAGTTAGTCAATCTAAGAAACAATTTCTGACAAATGAAAATATTATTATGTTTATCAAATGGCCAAGTACATTCGTAATCTTCTTGATTGTCTTCAATACTGATGACCTTTTAATACAGAAGTAATTTTAGACTTCTTATTCGCTGATGAGAAAGCCTTGCTGATGGTGAGACAGTGAGAACATTCTATTTCCTAGCAAATATCTCTCTCTTCTCATTTGTGTTGCAACTGTGTGTTGACTTGGTGGTTTTCAAGACTTCAGCGAGATTCACATTGCCGTTTTTTTCCTTTTTTTTCAAAGCATATGAGTTCCATTTCAATTTATTTTTATTTGAGCTTGCAATTTTTTAACAACAACAGGAAAAATCAAAGACAGATCAGAGCCTTATTCAAGTATCAGTAATATTATCTAAGTTTTTCTTTATCATAAACATGTTTATCAACAAAAATGTGTCTCAGCAATCAGTCTTCTTTCATGAACTCCACTTATTTTTGGATCACCAAATGTCTGTAAAAAATAATAAGAAAACAATTGTTATCCATTAAATGATTGAAATTTCCTAAAAAGAAATTACTTATTAACTTTGTCTTAGTGTAAAATGTGTTTCGATTATCACAACTCTGACATTCCAGTACATAGAATAAGAAATAAAGTATACTAGCTAAAAATGGACCTAAATTAGATTTTTTTCTTATTCCAAGCTGCAGCAAACTTAATTTTAATGAAGTTAATTTTACAGATTTCATCTTGTATTTATGACGTTATGACAATACAAAAATAGGGAGATGAGTATTGATTGCAAATGAGACAAATATCCACAAAAGTTCAAATGAAATGAATGCCTCTGTACAACCTTCAACAATGAGAATAAAACAGCTCAAGGGTACATTCTATTACAAATGCAGAGATTGCACCTTCATCAGGTGGGGGGGACACTATATAGACACTACATTCGAACTTGATTCACATGATACAGTTCAGAATTTGGATTGTGATGAATTATTAGACACATCATACATGTAGGTTTCTGGTAAAAGAACTGATGATTTTGAAATTGGACTTGTGTCAATATCCAAAATCTAAAGTCTAAAAGACATGATTAGATTTATCATATCAAAGAACCCCATATATGCAATTTTTAATGAATTTAAACAAAGTTTAAGTTTGAACCCCAATTTGAATCAACTTGAAAACTGAGCCCAAATCATAAATCTAAACATGCTTAATGCATGATAACAAAAAAAACTTCAATAATATTTTAATAAACTAACAAAGGTTTTTTTTTTTTTTATCTTTTTTGCAATTTGAAAACGAATATTAAAAATCTAAACATATAAGAAGTATTTAACCCAAAAAAGTACAATACACCATTTAATTTTGCATAATATCAAAGAACACCAATTATGCAATTGTTTTATGAAATCAAGTTTAAATTTGGACCCTTTTGACCCTATAGCTGATATAGACCAATTTAAAAACAAGCCAAAACATTTGAAGTTGGTAAAACAATAAGCATTGGAAACAAATATATAATTAATTTTACAGCTAATTTCCTACGGCATGTAAATCTAAGACTTCAGTTAGTTTGCATGGTTTGTTTGTATATTGTACAATTGCAATTGACAATAACGTCTAATCAAACTTAAAAGTACTCCATAAAGGTTCAAATATGCCTATATTTATTGTTTGAAGATATCAACCTTAATTACAAAGCTTGAATCAATATTTATACAAACAGAGCAAGCAAACCTACCAAAGTTTTACTCTACACGCATTAGGAAAATAGCTGTAATAATGGTAAAAGCGTTTTTTTCAAAAATGAAAAATACAAATGTAGTCTTCAGGTTTACCATAAATGCATGTATACTATAAATGAGGATCTCAGTGTCAAGCTGACAAGAACACATATTTTTTTCTAGGTTTAATTCTCATAAAGAGAACAATTCCAATGTTGAGTAATGAAAATATTGTTGTGTAAATTGTACTGATATGACCCTTAATTGATCATAAAATAATAATTTTAGTGTTCTTTGTGTTATTTTTACTTTGTAACTGGTCAATTTCCAATTTCTATATATGATTATATTTCACAAATAATGCCACAACACAGGTCTTATTTGCTGTCTATTTAGTAGTCTCTTGTTATGACTTGTTTGATTCATTTTTTTTATCAACTATATCATATATTTACCTATATGATCTCTATCATATCTGCTTTCATTTTAACATTATTTTTGTGCTTTTCCATCTTCAACATTAACCTGTTGATAAGAAATAAAATATTGTATATTTGTACATTTGCATGATCAGTACAGTGAGTTACATCTACATGTACATTGTACACATAATGCATTGGTTCATTGAAAAAAAAAGTTTTGTAGATATGATAATTAATTTGTGTAAATGTCATAAATGCTATGATATCAATCACATCATCAAGTAATTCATTTCTTCAGTATTGTTATTTTGTATTTGTTTTATCTGAGTAATCTGTAATGTTATAATCTCATGTTGCCCGTTCTGGGCCCTTTAATTTGGAATACATTTGTAAGCATATTCTATTCAGATTCTATTTTATTAACGATAGAAGTAAAGACATGTACAAGTTCTCTAAATTCCATGTTTATAACTGTGATACATGACCTGCACTAAGGAAATGTAAAGAAAAAGTCTCACAGTAACCAATTTTTAGAGAGAAAAAAAACCAGCTCATAGTCTGTAAAACATTTTTTTGAGTTTGAGAACCATATATTGTATCAATCTAGCTGCATTGTACAATGTACATGTAGTAAAGGAATGAATAAAGACAGCAAATTCACAACTCTTTGGGAGCTATATTGTGACTTTAACAGTGCTTAATCAAAACCTGTCACAAAAATCTTAAGGGAAGGGATAAAAATAAAGGTAGGTAAGGGTAGTGCGGTTAACACACATACTTTTTAGTTGACATAAATGTACAGTAGTTTTCGTATGTTTATGTAATTTATACCTGTTTCTGGTTTCTCCTTTTTTTATATAGATTAGACCATTGATTTTCCTGTTCGAAGGGTTTTACACTAGTAATTTAGGGATCCTTTATCATGTTTATAGCTTGTTGTTCCGTGTGGAAGGCCATACATTGACCTATAATGGTTTACTTTTATAAATTGTTATTCAGGGCGAACAGACCTGATACCAGAGGGCTTTGTAATAGAATATATATTTTATCATGATTATTATAGATTTCTTGAGAGACTGAGAGAGAAAAAAGTTTTTCTATTAAAATTTAGAAGGCAAACACATAAATCTTTTAGTTTCAGAAGAATTTTAAATCATTATAAATGTATGTCAATGAAAATTAAATCAGTGTTTGCTTCAAGAAAATTAAGTAAATTCCCCCCCTTTTTTTCCCCAAAGAGAAATGGTCTATGCTCTTCTTCCTATATTTATGTGTTGATGTGATGTTTCTACAGTAGGTCTTTTTATGGTGTCAAATTGCTTTTTCTAACAACAACAAAAATTAACAAACTTACCAGAACCAACTGAAACTGTAAGTTTTGCATTGGAATTTCCGTTGCTAGATTTGGAAGGGTCATGAAAGGATGGCAGCAACTCATTTTGTCTTCTTGTCTACTGCAATCCAACTCCTGTCCATGTTTGCAGCATATGCATTTTAAAATGTGAGTCTGAAACCTAGAGATGATAGTGATAGTCTAGCCTCATGAGTCATGTCTAGACTATCTGATCAGGATCAGACTTATCCCAGTGGCAGTGAGAATGTCTTTGCCACATGGTTTCCTATGTCTTTGTTAATACACTCTTTCAATAAAAATAAGTTTTTGGCTACACCATATTCATCAAAAATAACATTATTTCCTATCCTTCTGCACATTTGTTGATTTCCCTCCTTCTGTTATTGACACTAAATCTACCTTTTATTGTGAAGAGTTTTACAAAGGGAGATAATTTTAGCTATATTTTTCAGTTTTTCATCTTTTAATCAAACAAGCTTATATCAATTTGCAACCAAAATCCCGTTAAGGAATACTAGTTTGTAGTGAACCATAACATTTAACCAATTTTTTTTTCAATTTGAGTGACTTTTGAGGTTTTATGGACATTTTCAGTATAGGCTGAATTCAAATTTAAAAAAACACAATTATGTCAATAAAAATAAAAACAAAAATAAAGGTTGAAATAAGATCCAAATTACAGTTTATTTTAGTAGAAAGTCTGAATTTTAAGGCCAAACAATTTTTTTTTTGTCATATAATACTTTGAACTATTCAATAATAAAAAAAAAATGTCCATTTTCAACAACATTTTCCAGCAAATTTGGTACTAAACTAGAATTGCCCTGTATTCACATGATTTGAGATAAATTGTCATTTTTTAACCATAGAACTATTAGATGTACTTAATACTTTACTAGGAACCCAAAATCAGCTGAAAATTCCACAACCCCTTTCATAAATTTTTTTGATTTTGCATGGTTTTCTCGTAGACATCCATTTAATACAAAACACATATAACGTTTGAATTCTGTTCGCGTCACATTTTCATTGTAGAGTTATGCTCCTGTAAATGGAAAAAAAATGCTGAATTAATTTTCGCTTTTTTATTACTTTCATTAGCCTCAAACTAATATTATGAAACTGATAGATCAAGTTGGACTTTGGTGGCCTCACTTGTACTGTTCTAGAGTTATGCCGCTTTATAGATGGAAAAATTGCTGAATTGATTTTCCCCTTTCTCTAACTTTCGTTTGATTCAAACAAATGTTATGAAACTTACAAACACTGCTTAATACCACATTACTCAGATTAAGCACACAATTTGATAGTGTAACTTTTACCGTTCCTGATTTATGTTCCGCTAAAATCTTATATAATGTAAGCAGGTTTATCATTTGTCTTATCTGGTGTCTGTTTACCCAACATTAAATGTCGTAAACCTTTGTGTGCATAATTATTGAGGACATATTTGAGTTTAAAGTTTTTGTTAAGTGAACAAGTTTATAAAACCACCTGGCATCATTCCGGTAGCTTATTGTTTTCTGTTTAGTATTAAATTAATATTAAGATCCATTTTGTTACATCTTATGATCATTTTTTTTACAATCGCCAATGGCATTCAGCAGGGTCTAAGAACATCAGATGTTCGACCTAATAGTCAAATGCGTTTTGTTAAAATATACTTTTTCACTTGATTGGTCTTTTGAAAATGTTCTTTGTGCTGTATTTAGACCCTTATTAACGAAATTTGTTTTACATGCATACGTATAAAAATTGTGGGTTTTATCCAACGCAATCATAGGTTTGAACATAGTTTTCAATTTACACTTGTTAAATTTTTCGTTTGGGCTAGTACCATATGTTCCCTCCAGTTTATATTAATCCGTTCATCAAATTTAGACTCTTCAAAATGCAAGAGTTACTCCTAGATTAAGGTCAATTTATATGGCCATCCAAATACCCTTACGATCCCTAACATCACTGAAAAGACATTAATTGTTGAAATCCAGATCTGGTGTACAAATGTTTGCACCTCCTGTTTGTGGCATAACATTGTTGCCGCAAGTTTACTGATTTCTGTTTAGTATTAAGATCCATTTTGTTACATCTGGTGATCATTTTTTTAGCAATCGCCAATGACATTCAGCAGTATTTAAGACATCAGTTGTTCGACCTGTTAGTCAAATGCGTTTTATTAAAATATACGTCTTTCACTTGTTTGGTCATTTGGGAAATTTTGTTTGTGCTGCAGTCAGACCCTTTTTCCTACGAAATTGTTTTACATGCAATACAAATTGCGGTTTTTATCCAACGTAATCATAGGTTTGAACGTAGTTTTCAATTTATACTTGAAATGGATTGAATCCCAACAAAAACTGGATGATTTCATCCGACATGCAAACAACGCCCACCATTCAATTAAATTTACGTATGAAATTTCCGACTCTAAAATATCTTTCTTAGACACAACCACATCTATAAAGGACGGTGTCATATCTACAGACCTCTACTGTAAACCCACAGATAAACATCGGTACCTTCTCCCCAAAGCTGTCACCCCAAACACTGTACAAAAAGTATCCCGTACAGTCAAGCTCTCAGAGTAAATCGGATTTGCTCCTCTGAGGAGGCTGTCACGAAACGATTACAGGAACTTCGCGGATTTTTGACAAAACGAGGCTATTAGAAATTGGACATAGATAAGGGGTTTGCCCGCGCTAATAATAACAGCCGCAATGACCTCTTATAGTACAAACGGAAGAGGCGCAGCAAAATAGTCCCGTTTGTTCTAACATACAATCCAGCCTTTACTAACCTTTCACGTTTGATCCATGCCAATTGGCAAACACCCTAAATTATCCAAGATCTATCTCAATCCTACTGTCTTAACTTTTCGGAGACCAGCAAGTCTGAAAGACTTATTTGTTAGAGCTGACGTCTCCTCAAATAAAAGCTGTTCAATTGCAGAATGATGCAAGTCATGTGGTAACAGACATTGTCTGACTTGTCATCAAATACCTAATACTCAAACATTTACTTGCCACTCGACTGGGTCTGTGTACACTATATTTTGCAATATAACTTGCAAAACCCAGAACGTTGTATACCTCCTTCAGTGTCGATGTGGCATGCAGTATGTTGGCGAGACAGATCAGCCATTCAACAAACGTATGAATGGTCATCGAAGTGACTAGACTTGCAAGCACGACCTACCCGTAAGTCGTCATTTGAGATCACCTGGGCACCCACAAGCTGATCTCAAAAACCTTACCATTAAAATCAAAGACCACAACGAGGGTTGGTCGAAGGTAGACAGAGTCGCTCGGGAAAGATTTTGGATAAGAAAGTTAAGGACAGTTTCCCCAGAGGGCATACATGAAAAAAACATAGAATGAGTCACTCATTTTCCTGTCATCACTTGTTTCTAGTAACTCCGGCTTCTGTACTGATTTGGATTGGTTAGGTCTATTTATTCAGTCATTTTTTATATATATATAAAGTTTAAATATACTTTTTCACTTTTTTAGTCTTTTGGAAAATGTTGTTTGTGCTGTATTTAGACCCTACTACAACGACATGTGTTTTACATTTACATGCACACGTATAAAAATTGCGGTTTTTATCCAACGCAATCATAGGTTTGAACGTAGTTTTCAATTTAGACTCGTTTATATTTTTTCGTTTGGGCTTGTATCATATTTTCCCTCCGGTTTATATGATCCGTTCATCCTATATTGACTCTTAAAATTCAAGAGTCTAGTATTTGAAATTGAGGTTAAATTATATGGCCTTCCAAATACCGTTTCGATCCCTAACATCACCGAAGAGACATATATTGTCGAAATCTAGATCTGGTGTACAAAAAAATATTGACACCTTGTGTTTGTGGCATAACATCTTGGTCACAAGTTTATCGTTTTCTGTTTAATATTAAATTTATATTAAGATCCATTTTGTTACATTTCGTGATCAATTTTATTTGGCAACCACCAATGGCAGTCAGCAGGGTTTAAAAACATCAGTTGTTCGACCTGTTAGTCAAATGCGTTTTGTTTAAATATACTTTTTTACTTCTTTGGTCTTTTCAGAGCCGTAACTAGCCTCGTTTAAAAATGAGGCAAAATGTGTTTCGGCGAGGGGTCTGGGGGCCGCTCAAGGCACCCAGAAGCTCTGAAAAAATACGCAAAATCCTGCATTCTGAGCATTTCCCGGACTCTTATCGTACTCTGAAATGCAATTAATATTTAGCTATTTTTTGGGACATTTAAGGACTTAGAGACTTTATCAAAAGAAACTTTAGGTACCGCTTAAGTTGACACAAGGGATTATGTTGAACTTGTCATAATGATTCTTTCATTGTTGAAGACCCTATAGCGACTATCAAGAAGAAAAACCAAAATAAATACCCTGACCATTGATTTTTATGTATTTAGTACTTTGTGTACGACTAAATCCGACTCCGGTTCAGTATTCCTTTATTTTTCTATTCAAGCCTTAAGGGTCTGAATACCACTGAATGCAAGTTTAACCTTTCAATGTAAAAGGTCATATGGCAATACTTTTCTTCAAAAAATATAATACTGGTAGATTGGTGATATCACTGTGATCTAACCCATGTCATCTATCTAGTTTAACTTTTACATATAAAAAAGAGAGCCAGTTGTTTTGTATTCTTTAATATTATGTTTAATCCCCCATAAAAAAACAACCAATTTTTCTGTGCCCAGAAGCATCGTATTTTCTCAAAACATTTTGTCTCAAAATGTCTGGACAACGGTGAACATGCAGCATTGCTACACCACACAACCGTTCACCCGTCATCGTAGATCTTTCCCAAGTCTTGAGTCTACGCAATGCTGAAAATGATCTTTCGCAACACACAGATGTTACAGGAAGAACCAACAACAGCTTGAAGACTGTGTGAATGTTCGGATATAAGTCAAAATCAGCTAGTTTAAGCGAATCTTTCAAACTAACGCACTCTCCAGCCGAATGCACATCAACCCTGATCCTCCATCTTTCCACTTCAGCAATAAAATCGTTCTTGTTTGACAAATCTGCTTCAAATGCGTCGCAAATTTTTGTAATGATATCAGGGGTCAAGCTGTGCAGATGCTTTGGTATAAGATAATATCCCATCATTTGAGTTTTTAAATCGTTTGGAAATCTTCGTTGTAATTCCGATATGACATGGTCAATGAACGGAAAGAAAAGTTTAATGCGCCAATGAGACGTTGGGTCACTTTCTAAAGCTGCATTTTCTCGATGAACCTGACGCCCAACACGTCGCTTAGGTCTTAAATCTACCTCTAGCCTATCAGAAATTCTTTTAGCTCTACTGAACAACTGATTAAATTGTTCATCATTGCATTTTTCCCCAAGTATTTTTATTAAACCGTTAGCCTCATCGAAAGCGGTCACCATATTGCAGTCAGTTTTCTGCAAAAAAAGTGTTAAAGGTTTAAGAAGGTTCAACACAAACTGAGCAACAACTATTGCTATAATAAATTCAGAATCTTCAAGAAGTCTCCTGAATCCAGCTGCATTAGTTCTGGCATCTGCTGAACTTACGGTTTCAATTTTGCTTATGGCGGAATGCACCGACTGATACTGTGCCATTAGTGAAGATACGTCATCAACTCTGGCGGTCCATCTGGTTTCACAAAGTTTGGCAACAGATAAATCCCCACCTTTTTTCAGTAGTGATACATCTATATTATCACCGTCACTGTCTACACCTTCGAAGAGCTCATTTAACAAGTCTTTATATCCAGTAAAAGACTTCAGAATTTCTTTCCGTTTGTAAGATGCACATAGAAACCAAGTCGTTTGGCCAACGGATGCCATCAGATTTCGGACCTGTCTGACATTTTTGCAGCTATCTGTGACTACTAAATTTAAATTATGCGATTTACAGTGAACATAGGGCGCGTTCGGACATTGCTCTTTTATACGTTGTTGAACACCAGAAACTACACCACTCATTACACTGGCACCGTCGTAACCTTGTCCGCGAAGATTAACCAAGTTCAATCCCCAATTCTGTAAATTCTCCAAAATTGCTTTAGATATATGTTCAGCATCAACTTGACCTGGCTCAACAAAGCCTAAGAAGTCTTCACGGATATCGTTAGTGTCGGAATCTACGTACCGCACGCATATTGATAATTGCTCTTTAACGGACACGTCAGTTGTTTCATCAGCACACACCGTGAAGAATTTACTTTTCTTGCAATTATCTATCAGGCGTTCTCTAATTTCTAACTCACAGCATTGAATAAGTTCATTTTGCACTTTGGGTGATATATAACGCAATGATCTACTTGCCGTCTCAAGATGCTCTTTCAAAGTAAGATCATATGTTGATTTCCAGTCGATGAAAAATTGGAAATTTCCGTCCTCTTTTTTTAATTCCCTGTCCCAATTACCCCGTAAAGCAATATTTCGTTGACCAAGAACAACAATTATGTCTATGATAGAAATCAATATCGCCCTGTTTTTAGCAACCCTATTCTCATAACTTTTGCTGAGCGATTTTCATAATTTGTGTACTTTTTTAAACGCACATCTTATTGCATTTGAATGTCTCCTATAGACATTCCAGTTTGTTTTACTTTATAAACTAGAAAGGTCTCATTTTTTTCTGAATTTGAGAACCATTTTCTATCGATAAAGATTAGACAGTACTTCACATATGAACGTGCAACTCATGTTACGTAGTGGACATTTGAAGAGTGTCGTAGTGAACAAACTGTTTCGATCGTAGTGGACACAAAGCTTCTTAGCTGACATCAACCCTAGTCTATGTTGATAAAAACATATTGAAAATTACATGAAACTAATCCTTGTTATTTTTTTTTTGCACGAATATCATGAAAAAAAGACAAAATCTCCAATACTTGTTTCGTAGGTAACCGTTTTGTAGTGAACATATTGACATGTTTTATTTTGCCCCCACAAACCCTATGTTGCAAAAGTAACAAAAATGATTCTCTTCATCAAAGCACGTACTTTGCTGTACAGTGATATGTTTTTCATAATTTTAAACTTTTAACTTACGATATGTTATCCACTAAAAAAAGAGAATTAAAGGTTCGAACTCGGGCGTATTTTCGACAGTAAAGTTTGTAGTCTATGCATGATACCACTAGACCACGAGTGCTGATTTAAATATTTGTTTAAATATCACTCTTATAGCGTGTATCTGCCAATGCATGTCAATACTCTGTATTTCTGTATTTCTGTCTTTTTGTTATCTTATAAAATATATGAACACTATAACATTAAGGAATTGTAAATATTACTTATTAGTACAATTCCTTGATAACATAAACATCCATGTACACATTACACGTATCACTTTTAACGTACATGGCCTTTCCCTTTTCATCATAGCAAATGATTACTTTTGGTTTCAGGATTATAATGATATCATACTATGATCACTTAGTTTTTCTTTGTTTGATTATAAATTGTCCAAATATACATCAACATTTAACTGACTCTTATGTGAATAAAGTGGGATAAGCTACGACTGTGAAACTACTTCTTTGACGGTAAAACTAGAAACAAAATCGTCAACATTATAGTAAAAATAAAACATAGATTAAAAACAATATCTTGGTAGAGAAAAACTTTACCAAAAAAAATCATTCCGGGTACTAGGCTTGAACTTGGCACTGTTAATATCACAGTTATTTCTTTCGTCACCAACGACTAGACAATCACGGCTATGAACAGCTCATGTGATACATTGCAAAATTGACATACTTAGATATTGTACATTTGTAGCAAAAGCAATTATGCTTGGGTTTCAGAATGCGTACCACACATAATACTAGTTCATTAACTGATTGACGATGGATGCTAAATGTAATAACGTTAAAATAATCAAAATATAATGAAATAAACCATCTTACACAGAATTTATATATAATTTTTCAAATAAGACCAATGTGAATCTATTTTAACATCAACTGGTGTCTGGTGAAGTGGTATTATTTTGAAATTTATTCTTCATTTAGATGTAAAATGTTTGGAGTTGTATGTTGTAAATACAATTGTATAGGAGATATAAACAATATTGTATCGCTCCTTAGGTTGCTAAATACTATTCATGTAAATATTAAAGGTTTCTAAATGTTGACAATTAATTTTTTACAACTTTCCAAAAAAGATTTTAAAAAATCCATATTATAATTATGTCTTTTTGAATGAATTATAAATACTAACATCTAATCAATATGAATTATTTATTATGAATAAACATTGAATGAAACAATTATTTACAAATATAAAATCTGGTAATAAAAAGGGAGATAACAACACATTTAAGTTAAATTGAACTTATATTAAGTTAAATATAAATGTGAACCGTTTGGATCTTATCATTTCCAGCTATTAGAGAATAAAAAAGACAAAATACGAAATTATTTTCATGAAATGGCGTTGATTCATTGTCAAATCATGAAACAGATAGTCGTTTTGCTAGAAATGGGTAAAGCTAGAGAATTATGAGCAAATTTATAAAATCAATTGTATAGACATAATCGATAAGTTTTCTTGATAAACACAGTTTTTTCTTTGATTCACTTGCGTTATTTTATTGATGAATAGTTAAGCGATAACTGTAAAAATATTTAGAAGGAATTAAGAAAGAAATGAAAAAAAAAACACAATTATATGATAATTAATTGTATTGTTATTGTAACGAATAACTGTAGAAATATTTCTCAGAATCTCATTCGTTGGAATTGAAAAGATTCTGATTACTTCTGAAAATTATCACCAGCTTTAATTTCGTGTCGTTTTTCTTTTGGTAATTATTTGCCTTTTCCGGTAAAAATGTCTTTTCAGTTTATGTAAATATTTTGATACATTCCTAAACTATGTTATTTAATTGACCTTCAAACAAATTCATAGAGTTATTATAAATTTAGTTACCAACGACCAGACCAGTCATTGTCGTAAAAAAGTATTGATTAAACAGCTGGTCATTTAAATCCCTGATTTTTTTGTACTTTTACAATAAAGACGAATATTTAAAACACACAGTGTATCGTTTCATGCATTAATAGCTTCAATCTCAAAAAAATAAGGAACAGTTTAGCGCAGTTTACGTAATCAGTGACCATGTGAAAAGAGATCACTATCGTATGAACACAAGTTAATATTATTTTATACGGAAAAGAAACATGGTATTTCTTAAAGTTATTTGTTAACATTTTATTGTTACAAAAATCAGGTGATGAAGTTTATAGTTTATAGTGTTATTTTGAGGTGAAAACAACATTCTATGTTATCTAAAAGCGGTGTATCGCAAGAATTTGGTACCAATAGTTATCAAAGGTACCAGGATTATAATCAATCAATTGGACGAAAACAAATATTATATATAACATTTAAGTGATTATATTTTGTTTTTATCTCAATTATTGTTCTTTCTAATATGTCAAAAGTGCAAAACAGTGGTAAGCATACAGGGCTATACGTTTTAAAGTATATATTAAGAATGTATGTGTGATGGAAGAAATATTGTATTGTCCCCACATCGTTGTTAATACAATGGAATTGTATGTGACTGTCATACAAATGAGAGGTTTAGCTAGCTATAAAACTAGGTTAAATCCACCAGTTAAATGCCTGTACTAAGTCAGTAATATGACAGCTGTTGTTCATTCGTTTGATGATTTTACGCTTTTGATTATGCCATTTCGTGAGGGACTTTCCATTCGGAATTTTTATTTCAGTTTAGTATTTTTGTGATAATACATTTTACAATGCTCAAGTTCTATTAAATATTATGAAATTTTTTATTTGTGAGCCGATAATTTAAATATAAATGCATACAAATTTGTAGGATCCTTTACAATAGATAATTCAGCTGATCTGTAACAATGTCTTCTTCATGCCTTATATGTCATGTAATGTGTTACGACGCTAGATTACGAAAGGTAATAAACCGCCACCGAAAGTTTTATTATTGTAGAGCCTGGGTGGTACATGTAAATTGGTCTAGCGCGTTGGGCATATTGCAACAAATCGGTGTCAAGATATCTCAGTAGCATGAATTGGAATCACGGCAAGGGAAGAACAACAAATTTGCAAAAGCAAATTTAAAGATCTAACATTGGTTGGCTGATGTTTAGACGAAATATAAATATATAATGTATGTAAATCGATGTATCATCATCACAGCTGGTGATCCGATGGATAAAATATGTTGTAGAGGCGTCACTGGTTCAGATGTACTTATAATATAAATATTTTTGTGACTGTATCTTACATTAATGTGTAGGATTCTTTACAATAGATAATCCAGCTGATCGGTAACAATTTCACCTGCATGCCTCATATAGCATGTACTGTTTAAAGACGCCAGGTTAACACTGGCGAGGAATGGTAACACCCGGCCACCGGAAGCTCTTTTTGTAGTTTAGACGAATTATATAATTCGTCTAAACATCTTTCAGTTTTAATCTAGCGTTGTAATGTTCTGTTATGGTATATATTTTTATTTTATTATGTCATTATAATGTGTAAATTACTAACAAATACTAATATCTGCATATATACGTTATTTACTAATGTAAACGAAGCCGAGATAAGGTACCGGTATTCAATGTATTCAACTAACAAATGTACAGATTTCAATAAAATATGATAACCTTTAAAAAAAAAAAAAAAAAAAAAAAAAAAAAAAAAATCTCCTTTTGTATATGAATAATTGAATGTAGATAGATCAAATTCTTTTAAATCATCCAAAAAAGTTCTATAGAACTCAACACTAAGTCCATCAATTCCTGGTGATTTGTTCAGTTTCATCTTGACTAATGAATTAGTACATTCTTCAATGGTTAAAGTACCTTCCATTATTTCACTTTCTTGTTTATTTAATTTATGATGATCAAGATGTGTATCCTTAATATATTTATCTATGTTTTTTACATTTGGACTTGTACTATTATAAATATTTTGATAGATTTTTATTCTATTTGTTAAATTTTAGAAAACTCTGTGTGTATAACTCCTTTATCATCTTTTTAAGCAGTTATAGTCTTTCTAGTCTATCTAGCTTTTTCACCCCCCCCCAAAAAAAAAAATTAAATTAAAAAATAGTATATTTCTCTCCTTCTTCTTCCCATTTTTTCCTTGACCTTATTGGAGTTTTTTACTTTTTATTTCATAAATTTTTCTTACTTTACATTCATTTTAAATTAATTATTCTTGAAAATGTTTAATAACATTATCTTTACAATTTCTGTTTATATTTTCATTTGATTTTTTAATCTTATTTTCCAGCATATGTATATCACTTTTATTTTCATAAGCATTTCTTTTACAGTATGCAACAGTATGTTTTCGAACTTCAATTTTGAACAGACCCCATTGATGGCCTATGTTATCAATAGTTTTGTTTTGTTTTTATATTTCATGATAATACCTGTTATTATATACTTATACTCTATATTATCTAAGATACTATTATTAACTTTAAAATAACCTTTCCCTTGTGATTGTGATCTACCTTTTACCTTTAAAGATAAAGCTTTGTGATCAGTATGCGAAATAAGTGCAGGTCCTATATCTGCTGAATATATATGTGACCTAATTTCTGAACAAACAAGAAAGTAGTGTATGTGTGAAGCTTCATTTATCTTATTTTTCCGTCTCCATGTAAATTTTACATTGTTTATACATGTTCTATGTATATCTCTCCAAATATCTATCAATGTATGTGTTTTAATAAACCCTTTTAAACTGTTGACTGTTTTATTAGGTCTTTCCACCTTTCCGTGGAAAGACCTTTAGATTTTGTTCTGATAATTAGGTCTTTCCACCTTTCCGTGGAAAGACCTAAAGGTTTTGTTCTGAGTATTATTACTTTTTTTTTCTTCCGCTTTATTTATTTCTTCCGTAGTATTGATGTTTCAAAAGATGTCACTTAGATATTTGGAATATGATATCGTATAGTGTATACGCTGTAAAAATTGACAAAGGCGTGACCAAATACTTTACGTTGTAAGATTTATCTCCCCAAACACTGTTTTTCTTGTGGCCACTACTCCTTCGAAACCATAAAAGATTATGACTAATTTATTTTCCCAAATTGCTCGTTACATCTTCAGGATTAAGATTTTCATTTTAACCAAAGCTATTCGGAGACTCCATATGAGAGTTATTCCCCCTTATGTATTTGATATAAGTGAAATGCGTTTCTAATTGGTAAACTATAAGTGATAGAGACACAAGGTCTTTTAATTAGATATCCTTGGTCTAAAAAAATGAAAATTAGGTCAAGGTCAAAGGTCAAGGTCATATTATATTTTTGTTTATTTTGGCTTATTTTGGCTTATTTTCAAACACTGTATAACATATCGACAAATTATTTTTACTAAATTGTTAGATGTGATATGTCGTTACTTAAATATTTAGGTTGAACGGGTACGTAGACAATTAATGGGAATTTTCACCAATCCTTTATTTAGAATTACGCGTAAAGTGATATAACTCATTTATCATACAAATTAAAGACCTATGGTCTTTTGATTTTAGGTCCTTTGTTTGTGACCTTGATATTTAGGTCAAGGTCATAGGCTAATTGGACGTTCTAGATTTTGACCTTTGCTTCAAATTCATATTTATACATCATAAAGCCATAGGAACTGACATTTAAAACTGATTTATCATACTTTAACATGAAAATAGATCTTTACTAGTGTAAAGACCTTGAATTGTTCACTGAACAATTGGATTTTAATTATTAGGTATTTCCACCTTTCCTTGGAAAGACCTATTGAATGTGTTCTGATTATTATTAGGTCTTTCCACCTTTCCGTGGAAAGATCTATAGATTTTGTTCTGATTATTATTATTTTTCTTCTTCCGCCTAAATTTTTTTTTTTTGCGTAGTTTTGTTGTCTCGTAAGATGTCGCTTAGATGTTTGAAATATGATATCGTATAGTTTATACACTTTTAAAACCGACAACTGCGTAACCAAATAATTGACGTTGTAAGCGTTATCTCCTTCGCAACCATAAAAGATTACGACAAATTTATTTTACCAAATTGCTCGTTACATCTTCAAGATTAGGATTTTAATTTTAACCTAAGCTATCCGAAGACTCCATATGAGAGTTATTCCCCCTTATGTATTTGATATACGTGAAATGCGTTTCTAACTGGTAAACCATAAGTGATACAGACCTAAGGTCTTTTGATTTGATATCTTAAAAAAATAAAAATTAGGTCAAGGTCAAAGGTCAAGGTCATATTCTAAATTTTGACTTTGGCTCATTTTGGCTTATTTACAAACACTGTATAACATATCGACCAATTACTTTTACCAAATGGTTAGTTGCGACATGTCGTTACTTATATATTTTGGTTGAACGGGTACGTAGACAATTAATGGGAATTTTCACCAATACTTTATTTAGAAATTACGCGTAAAGTGATATAACTCATTAACCATAAAAATTAAAGACCTATGGTCTTTTGATTTTAGGTCCTTTGTTTGTGACCTTGATATTTAGGTCAAAGTCATAGGCTAATTGGACGTTCTAGATTTTGACCTTTGCTTCAAATTCATAGTTATACATCATAAAGCCATAGGAACTGACATTTAAAACTGATTTATCATACTTTAATATGAAAATAGATCTTTACTAGTGTAAAGACATATTTATACATCATAAAGCCATAGAAATTGACATTTAAACTGAATTTCAATGTTTTCATATCAAAATGTATTGTTAATGGTGGAAAGACCTTCAATTGTTCTCTGAACAATTGTTTTTTAATTATTATTAGGTTTTTCCACCTTTCCGAGGAAAGACCTATTGAATTTGTTCTGATTATTAGGTCTTTCAACCTTTTCGGTTGAAAGACCTATAGGTTTTGTTCTGATTATTAGGTCTTTCCACTTTTCTGTGGAAAGACCTATTGTATTTCTTCTGATTATTAAGTCTTTCCACTTTTCTGTGGAAAGACTTATTGTATTTGTTCTGATTATTAAGTCTTTCCACTTTTCTGTGGAAAGACTTATTGTTTTTGTTCTGATTATTAAGTCTTTCCACTTTTCTGTGGAAAGACTTATTGTATTTGTTCTGATTATTAGGTCTTTCCACTTTTCTGTGGAAAGACCTATTGTATTTCTTCTGATTATTATTATTATTATTTTTTTTTTTTTTTTTTTTTCTTCCGCCTAATTTTGATATTGCGACAAATGTTTGTTTCGCAATATGTCGCTTATATATTTCTCATATTGTATCGTACAGTTTATGCGCTTTTACATTTAACCCTGCTAAGCCGAACACTTTTCTTTGTAAGAGTTATCTCCCTATTCACTGTTTATCATCAGAGTGCATCTCCTTTGTAACAAAAAAAGATAGCGACAAAATTCCTTTTACAAATTGTTCGTTACATCCTAAGAAAAATTTGGCTTATTTGGAGCGAAGCGATTCGATGAAATTTTATAGGAGTTATCTACCTTTACAAAATTATTTTCTCAATATGTGTTATTAACTAATAAACCGTCAACCGTATAACCCTGGAATGTATTTATTTGAGATCCCTAGGCCCTTTATTAGAAAATGGGGTCAAGGTCAAAGGTCAAGGTCAAGTTCTAAATTCGGAATTTTCCATGTTTTTGCATTTTCTCCAACCCTTGAAAAGGTACATATTATAGAACAAGTGCAAAATGATTGCTATATAGTTATGAAGATATGTTACATTTGGTCTGATACAATTAAATAGCATCTAATAGGAGTTAGTGCCCCTGAAATGTCTTGATATGAGGTTATTTGATTATAACTTCAACTAAGTGCATTTTAATGGCATTTGACCTTGTGCAAAAGGTTGGATGACAAATGACCTTGAAAAATGACTACCGGAAGTGACCTTGAGAAAACCGGAAGTAACATTTTTTTGCAATTTTTTCGTATAAAAGTACTCAGAATCCATATATTTTGTCATATAGATACATAAACTGATTACTGAAGACTAAAAATGACTTCCAACAAACCGGAAGTGACCATGTATCTCCCATTCTAAATACAAAAGTATATAGAAACTATATATTTTTGGAATCAGTGTGAAAGAAGCTATCATATTAGACCGGAAGTGACATTCATTTCACCGGAAGTAGCATATTATCTCCTTTATATCACTTAAAAATATGATTAAACCATTATTTATCGTATCAGTATGAACAACTATCTTCTTATCAAAATTTCTTTGATATGGAAAGACCTTCAATTGTTCTCTGAACAATTGGTTTTTAATTATTATTATTATTAGGTCTTTCCACTTTTCTGTGGAAAGACCTATTGTATTTCTTCTGATTATTATTATTATTATTATTTTTTTTTTTTTTTTTTTTTCTTCCGCCTAATTTTGATATTGCGACAAATGTTTGTTTCGCAATATGTCGCTTAGATATTTCTCATATTGTATCGTACAGTTTATGCGCTTTTACATTTAACCCTGCTAAGCCGAACCATTTTCTTTGTAAGAGTTATCTCCCTATTCACTGTTTATCATCAGAGTGCATCTCCTTTGTAACAAAAAAAGATAGCGACAAAATTCTTTTTACAAATTGTTTGTTACATCCTAAGGAAAATTTGGCTTATTTGGAGCGAAGCGATTCGATGAAATTTTATAGGAGTTATCTACCTTTACAAAATTATTTTCTCAATATGTGTTATTAACTATTAAACCGTCAACCGTATAACCCTGGAATGTATTTATTTGAGATCCCTAGGCCCTTTATTAGAAAATGGGGTCAAGGTCAAAGGTCAAGGTCAAGTTCTAAATTCGGAATTTTCCATGTTTTTGCATTTTCTCCAACCCTTGAAAAGGTACATATTAAAGAACAAGTGCAAAATGATTGCTATATAGTTATGAAGATATGTTACATTTGGTCTGATACAATTAAATAGCATCTAATAGGAGTTAGTGCCCCTGAAATGTCTTGATATGAGGTTATTTGATTATAACTTCAACTAAGTGCATTTTAATGGCATTTGACCTTGTGCAAAAGGTTGGATGACAAATGACCTTGAAAAATGACTACCGGAAGTGACCTTGAGAAAACCGGAAGTAACCTTTTTTTGCAATTTTTTCGTATAAAAGTACTCAGAATCCATATATTTTGTCATATAGATACATAAACTGATTACTGATGACTAAAAATGACTTCCAACAAACCGGAAGTGACCATGTATCTCCCATTCTAAATACAAAAGTATATAGAAACTATATATTTTTGGAATCAGTGTGAAAGAAGCTATCATATTAGACCGGAAGTGACATTCATTTCACCGGATGTAGCATATTATCTCCTTTATATCACTTAAAAATATGATTAAACCATTATTTATCGTATCAGTATGAACAACTATCTTCTTATCAAAATTTCTTTGATATGGAAAGACCTTCAATTGTTCTCTGAACAATTGGTTTTTAATTATTATTAAGTCTTTCCACTTTTCTGTGGAAAGACTTATTGTATTTCTTCTGATTATTATTATTATTATTATTATTTTTTTTTTTTTCCGCCAAATTTTGTTCTTGCGATAAATGTTTGTTTCGCAATATGTCGCTTAGATATTTTTCATATTGTATCGTATAGTTTATGCGCTTTTAAATTTCACCCTGCTAAGACGAACCATTTTCTTTGTAAGAGTTATCTCCCTATTCACTGTTTATCATCAGAGTGTATCTCCTTCGTAACAAAAAAAGATAGCGACAAAATTCTTTTTACAAATTGTTCGTTACATCCTCAGAAAATTTTGGCTAATTTGGATCGAAGCGATTCGATGAAATTTTATAGGAGTTATCTTTCTTTACGGAATAAATTTGTCGGTATGTTTTTTCAACTCATACACCGTTAACCGTATAACCCTGGAATGTTTTTATTTGAGTCCCCTGATTCCTAACTTAGAAAATTAGGTCAAGGTCAAAGGTCAAGGTAATATTTTAGATTTTCATATGTCTTTGATTTCCCTATAATTCTTGAATGGTTATAGATACAGAAAATTTAAGCAGTGAAAAATGTTAAGTACTTCAAGGGGCAACTTTTTTACATTATGACTATATTGATTTTACCATCATGTAAGGGACATAACTCCCATCGATGGTTTTTAAAAAGCCATATTTAGGCAAAACTCTTAAACAAAGGTCCTTGACCCATAGGGTCTTTTGCAATGACCTTGTGGAGCAATGACCTTGACGAAGGTCACAAGGTCAAAGGTCAAGGTCAAAGGTCAAGGTCATCAAATTATGTGGTTTTGGCACTATTTAAACAGTTTTATATGTGTTTGAATTTCAACCAACCAACCAACCAACCAACCAACCAACCAATCAATCAATCAATCAATCAATCAATCAATCAATCAATCAATGTTTCCGTTTCATGTGTTTGATACGGGATTCAAGGTCTCTTTTTTTTTCGCTTGTTTTAATTGAGCCTATCAAACGTGTTTAACCAACATGTTTAACAAATATGTTTAACTAACGTGTTTAACCAACGTGTTTAACCAAACAACCAACCAACCAACCAATCAATCAATCAATGCATGTTTCCGTTTCATGTGTTAAATACGGGATCCAAGATGGTTTTTTTTCGCTCGTTTAAATTGAGCCTATCTAACGTGTTTAACCAGCCAACGTGTTTAACCAACGTGTTTAACCAACATGTTTAACCAACCAACCAACCAACCAACCAACCAACCAACCACCCAACCAATCAATCAATCAATCAATGCATGTTTCCGTTTCATGTGTTAAATACGGGATCCAAGATGGTTTTTTTCGCTCGTTTAAATTGAGCCTATCTAACGTGTTAACCAGCCAACGTGTTTAACCAACATGTTTAACCAACGTGTTTAACCAACTTACCAACCAACCAACCAACCAACCAATCAATCAATCAATGCATGTTTGCGTTTCATGTGTTAAATACGGGATCCAAGATGGTTTTTTTCGCTTGTTTAAATTGAGCCTATCTAACGTGTTTAACCAGCCAACGTGTTTAACCAACGTGTTTAACCAACATGTTTAACCAACCAACCACCCAACCAATCAATCAATGCATGTTTCCGTTTCATGTGTTAAATACGGGATCCGAGATGTTTTTTTTTTCGCTTGTTTAAATTGAGCCTATCCAACGTGTTTAACCAGCCAACGTGTTTAACCAATATGTTTAACCAAGGTGTTTGACCAATATGTTTAACCAACGTGTTTAACCAACATGTTTAACCAACGTGTTTAACCAACCAACCAATCAATCAATCAATCAATGCATGTTTCCGTTTCATGTGTTAAATACGGGATCCAAGATGTTTTTTTTTCGCTCGTTTAAATTGAGCCTATCTAACGTGTTTAACCAGCCAACGTGTTTAACCAACGTGTTTAACCAACATGTTTAACCAACCAACCAACCACCCAACCAATCAATCAATCAATCAATGCATGTTTCCGTTTCATGTGTTAAATACGGGATCCAAGATGGTTTTTTTCGCTCGTTTAAATTGAGCCTATCTAACGTGTTAACCAGCCAACGTGTTTAACCAACGTGTTTAACCAACTTACCAACCAACCAACCAACCAACCAACCAATCAATCAATGCATGTTTGCGTTTCATGTGTTAAATACGGGATCCAAGATGGTTTTTTTCGCTCGTTTAAATTGAGCCTATCAAACGTGTTTAACCAGCCAACGTGTTTAAACTACGTGTTTAACCGACATGTTTAACCAACGTGTTTAACCAACCAACCAATAAATAACTCAATGCATGTTTCCGTTTCATGTGTTAAATACGGGATCCAAGATGGTTTTTTTTTCGCTTGTTTAAATTGAGCCTATCAAACGTGTTTAACCAGCCAACGTGTTTAACAAACGTGTTTAACCAACGTGTTTAACCAACCAACCAACCAACCAATCAATCACTTAATGTATGTTTCCGTTTAATACGGGATGCAAGGTCTCTTGAGGTCTTTTTCCCCTTGTTCTAAGTGACCCTATCAAACGTGTTTAATCAACCAACCAACAAACCAACCAACCAACCAATCAATCAACCAACTAATCAATCAATCAATATGTATGACTGTTTATTTATGACAGTTTATTGAAGGAACAAACTCTCAATTATTCAAGAAAATTTTTATTTTATTATTGTTCTTACGTCTCTTCTGAAAAAAAATCCACATATTCTCTGAAACTACAAGTCCAATCGACCTGAAAATTTGCAGTCAGCAGGGCATACATGTACTAAAGGTTCATAAAAAAACTTTTTGCAGATATCTCTCAAGACTTTTCCTAGAAAAAAGAAATGGCAATGCAGTAAAAATCGCTTGCTAGGTCCGTCAATCTCAGTAAAAACCTACAATAAAATGTCCGCTCCGAGATTGAAATACTAATCTGTGTTACAAACAGGTGCTGAAAAATGGACATTATCAAAAAATAATCATTAAATGTGTTTTAAAGTTACACCGGATCGATTAAATCCAAAACATGCACTGCTGGTGAACTCTGATCAAAATGTCAATTTCCTACAATGACAAAAGAAATTACATTGTGTACATTCCATCTCTAGACTTGTTGTCTGTTCAAGGTCCCGACCTAAAAAGAAATTAAAAGACTAAGTTTTTCTTAATATAAACCCGCGTCACGTGATGTCTCCTCAATCTTGCGCGCGCTGTATCTAAAATAAAAGAAAAACTTTCCAAACTAAACATGATACTTCTCCGGTAACATAATAATATAGACCCCATACCAAAGCAAACAAACAAACAAATAAACAAATACCCCCCCCCTTTTTCCAAATCAATCAATAAAAAAAAATCAATTATCCATTCATCAGAGGGGAAAGACTGCCTAACAATTGTTTTCAAAACAATTGCTTTATATTTATTATTATTATTATTATTATTTTTTTTTCCGCCAACTTTTGTTCTTGCGATAAATGTTTGTTTCGCAATATGTCGCTTTGATATTTCTCATATTGTATCGTATAGTTTATACGCTTTTAAATTTCACCCTGCTAAGACGAACAATTTTCTCTGTAAGAGTTATCTCCCTATTCACTGTTTATCATGTGTGTGCATCTCCTTCGTAACAAAAAAAGATAGCGACAAAATTCTTTTTACAAATTGTTCGTTACATCCTCAGAAAATTTTGGCTAATTTGGATCGAAGCGATTCGATGAAATTTTATAGGAGTTATCTATCTTTACGGAATAAATTTGTCGGTATGTTTTTTTAACTCATAAACCGTTAACCGTATAACCCTGGAATGTTTTTATTTGAGTCCCCTGATTCCTAACTTAGAAAATTAGGTCAAGGTCAAAGGTCAAGGTCATATTTTAGATTTTCATATGTCTTTGATTTCCCTATAATTCTTGAATGGTTATAGATACAGAATATTTAAGCAGTGAAAAATGTTAAGTACTTCAAGGGGCAACTTTTTTACGTTGTGACTATATTGATTTTACCATCATGTAAGGGACATAACTCCCATCGATGGTTTTTAAAAAGCCATATTTAGGCAAAACTCTTAAA